>NW_027171791.1:105000-124168 GCF_036898095.1 Palaemon carinicauda | reverse complement strand
TTTTTTCTGTCCATCTTCTATAGTCCAACTACTAGGCCCTTTCCACTGAGTCAGTAATTTATCCAACGATGAAGGCCTGTACTCCTACATCAAAGGATATTTCCTCTTCAAAGCAAAGTTCCTTTTTCTGTCCATCTTCCATAGTCCAATTACCTGGTCCTTCCCACTGAGTCAGTACTTTATCCAATGATGAAGGCCTGTACTCTACATCAAAAGATATTTCCTCCTCAAAGCAAAGTTCCTTTTTCTGTCCATCTTCATAGTCCAACTACTTGGTCCTTTCCACTGAGTCAGTACTTTATCCAATGATGAAGGCCTGTACTCCTACATCAAAGGATATTTCCTCCTCAAAGCAAAGTTCCTTTTTCCGTCCATCTTCTATAGTCCAACTACTAGGCCCTTTCCACTGAGTCAGTAATTTATCCAACGATGAAGGCCTGTACTCCTACATAAAAGGATATTTCCTCCTCAAAGAAAAGTTCCTTTTTCTGTCCATCTTCCATAGTCCAACTGCTTGGTCCTTTCCACTGAGTCAGTACTTTATCCAACGATGAAGGCCTGTACTCCTACATCAAAGATATTTCCTCCTCAAAGCAAAATTCCTTTTTCTGTCCATCTTCCATAGTCCAACTACTTGGTCCTTCCCACTGAGTCAGTACTTTATCCAACGATGAAGGCCTGTACTCCTACATCAAAGGATATTTCAACCTCAAAGCAAAGTTCTTTTTCTGTCCATCTTCCATAGTCCAACTACTTGTCCTTTCCACTGAGTCAGTACTTTATCCAACGATGAAGGCCTGTACTCCTACATCAAAGGATATTTCCTCCTCAATGCAAAATTCCTTTTTCTGTCCATCTTCCATAGTCCAACTACTTGGTCCTTCCCACTGAGTCAGTACTTTATCCAACGATGAAGGCCTGTACTCCTACATCAAAGAATATTTCCTTCTCAAAACAAAGCTCCTTTTTCTGTCCTTCTTCCATAGTCCAACTACTTGGTCCTTCCCACCGAGTCAGTACTTTATCCAACGATGAAAGCATGTACTCCTATATCAAAGGATATTTCCTCCTCAAAGCAAAGTTCCTTTTTCTGTCCATCTTCCATAGTCCAACTACTTGGTCCTTCCCACTGAGGTCAATACTTTATCCAATGATGAAGGCCTGTACTCCTACATCAAAGGATATTTCCTCCTCAAGCAAAGTTCCTTTTTTTTGTCCATCTTCCATAGTTCAACTACTTGGTCCTTCCCACTGAGTCAGTACTTTATCCAACGATGAAGGCCTGTACTCCTACATCAAAGGATATTTCCTCCTCAAAACAAAGTACCCTTTTCTCTTCATGTTCTATGGTCCAACTACTTGGTCCTTCCCACTGAGTCAGTACTTTATCCAATGATGAAGGCCTATACTCCTACATCAAAGTATATTTCCTCCTCAAAACAAAGTTCCTCTTTCTCTTCATCTTTTATGGTCCAACTACTTGGTCCTTTTCACTGAGTCAGTACTTTATCCAATGATGAAGGCCTGTACTCCTACATCAAAGAATATTTCCTCTTCAAAACAAAGTTCCTTTTTCTGTCCATCTTCCATAGTCCAAATAATTTGTCGTTCCCACTGAGTCAGTACTTTATCCAACGATGAAGGCCTGTACTCCTACATCAAAAGATATTTCCTCTTCAAAACAAAGTTCCTTTTTCTGTCCATCTTCGATAGTCCAACTACTTAGTCCTTTCCACTGAGTCAGTACTTTATCCAATGATGAAGGCCTGTACTCCTACATCAAAGGATATTTCCTCCTCAAAGCAAAGTTCCTTTTTCTGTCCATCTTCCATAGTCCAACTACTTGGTCCTTCCCACTGAGTCAGTACTTTATCCAATGATGAAGGCCTGTACTCCTATATCAAAGGATATATCCTCCTCAAAGCAAAGTTCCTTTTTCTGTCCATCTTCCATAGTCCAACTACTTGGTCCTTCCCACTGAGTCAATACTTTATCCAACGATGAAGGCCTGTACTCCTACATCAAAGGATATTTCCTCCTCAAAGCAAAGTTCCTTTTTCTGTCAATCTTCCATAGTCCAACTACTTGGTCCTTCCCACTGAGTCAGTACTTTATCCAACGATGAAGGCCTGTACTCCTATATCAAAGGATATTTCCTTCTCAAAGCAAAGTTCCTTTTTCTGTCCATCTTCCATAGTCCAATTACTTGGTCCTTCCCACTGAGTCAGTACTTTATCCAATGATGAAGGCCTGTACTCCTACATCAAAGGATATATCCTCCTCAAAGCAAAGTTCCTTTTTCCATCCATCTTCCATAGTCCAACTACTTGGTCCTTTCCACTGAGTCAGTACTTTATCCAACGATGAAGGCCTGTACTCCTACATCAAAGGATATTTCTTCCTCAAAGCAAAGTTCCTTTTTCTGTCCATCTTCCATAGTTCAACTACTTGGTCCTTTCCACTGAGTCAGTACTTTATCCAACGATGAAGGCCTGTACTCCTACATCAAAGGATATTTCCTCCTCAAAGCAAACTTCCCTTTTCTGTCCATCTTCCATAGTCCAACTACTTGGTCCTTCCCACTGAGTCAGTACTTTATCCAACGATGAAGGCCTGTACTCCTACATCAAAGGATATTTCCTCCTCAAAACAAAGTTCCTTTTTCTGTCCATCTTCCATAGTCCAACTACTTGGTCCTTTCCACTGAGTCAGTACTTTATCCAACGATGAAGGCCTGTACTCCTACATCAAAGGATATTTCCTCTTGAAAACAAAGTTCCTTTTTCTGTCCATCTTCCATAGTTCAACGACTTGGTCCTTTCCACTGAGTCAGTACTTTATCCAATGATGAAGGCCTGTACTCCTACATCAAAGGATATTTCCTCTTCAAAACAAAGTTCCTTTTTCTGTCCATCTTCCATAGTCCAACTACTTGGTCCTTTCCACTGAGTCAGTACTTTACCCAACGATGAAGGCCTGTACTCCTACATCAAAGGATATTTCCTCCTCAAAGCAAAGTTCCTTTTTCCATCCATCTTCTATAGTCCAACTACTTGGTCCTTTCCACTGAGTCAGTACTTTACCCAATGATGAAGGCCTGTACTCCTACATCAAAGGATATTTCCTCCTCAAAACAAAGTTCCTTTTTCTGTCCATCTTCCATAGTTCAACTACTTGGTCCTTTCCACTGAGTCAGTACTTTATCCAACGATGAAGGCCTGTACTCCTACATCAAAGGATATTTCCTCCTCAAAGCAAAGTTCCTTTTTCTGTCCATCTTCCATAGTTCAACTACTTGGTCCTTTCCACTGAGTCAGTACTTTATCCAACGATGAAGGCCTGTACTCCTACATCAAAGGATATTTCCTCCTCAAAACAAAGTTCCTTTTTCTGTCCATCTTCCATAGTCCAACTACTTGGTCCTTCCCACTGAGTCAGTACTTTATCCAACGATGAAGGCCTGTACTCCTACATCAAAGGATATTTCCTCCTCAAAGCAAAGTTCCTTTTTCTGTCCATCTTCCATAGTTCAACTACTTGGTCCTTTCCACTGAGTCAGTACTTTACCCAACGATGAAGGCCTGTACTCCTACATCAAAGGATATTTCCTCCTCAAAGCAAAGTTCCTTTTTCCATCCATCTTCTATAGTCCAACTACTTGGTCCTTCCCACTGACTCAGTACTTTATCCAACGATGAAGGCCTGTACTCCTACATCAAAGGATATTTCCTCCTCAAAACAAAGTTCCCTTTTCTGTCCATCTTCCATAGTTCAACTACTTGGTCCTTTCCACTGAGTCAGTACTTTTTCCAACGATGAAGGCGTGTACTCCTACATCAAAGGATATTTCCTCTTGAAAACAAAGTTCCTTTTTCTGTCCATCTTCCATAGTTCAACTAATTGGTCCTTCCACTGAGTCAGTACTTTATCCAATGATGAAGGCCTGTACTCCTACATCAATGGGTATTTCCTCCTCAAAACAAAATTCCTTTTTCTGTCCATCTTCCATAGTCCAACTACTTAGTCCTTTCCACTGAGTTAGTACTTTATCCAATGATGAAGGCCTGTACTCCTACATCAAAGGATATTTCCTCTTCAAAACAAAGTTCCTTTTTCTGTCCATCTTCCATAGTCCAACTAATTTGTCGTTCCCACTGAGTCAGTACTTTACCCAACGATGAAGGCCTGTACTCCTACATCAAAGGATATTTCCTCCTCAAAGCAAAGTTCCTATTTCTGTCCATCTTCCATAGTCCAACTACTTGGTCCTTTCCACTGAGTCAGTACTTTACCCATCGATGAAGGCCTGTACTCCTACATCAAAGGATATTTCCTCCTCAAAGCAAAGTTCCCATTTCTGTCCATCTTCCATAGTCCAACTACTTGGTCCTTCCTACTGAGTCAGTACTTTATCCAACGATGAAGGCCTGTACTCCTACATCAAAGGATATTTCCTCCTCAAAGCAAAGTTCCTTTTTCTGTCCATCTTCCATAGTCCAACTACTTGGTCCTTCCTACTGAGTCAGTACTTTATCCAACGATGAAGGGCTGTACTCATACATCAAAGGATATTTCCTCCTCAAAGCAAAGTTCCTTTTTCTGTCCATCTTCCATAGTTCAACTACTTGGTCCTTTCCACTGAGTCAGTACTTTATCCAACGATGAAGGCCTGTACTCCTACATCAAAGGATATTTCCTCATCAAAGCAAAGTTCCTTTTTCTGTCCATCTTCCATAGTCCAACTACTTGGTCCTTCCTACTGAGTCAGTACTTTATCCAACGATGAAGGCCTGTACTCCTACATCAAAGGATATTTCCTCCTCAAAGCAAAGTTCCTTTTTTTGTCCATCTTCCATCGTCCAACTACTTGGTCCTTCCTACTGAGTCAGTACTTTATCCAACGATGAAGGCCTCTACTCCTACATCAAAAGATATTTCCTCCTCAAAGCAAAGTTCCTTTTTCTGTCCATCTTCCATAGTCCAACTACTTGGTCCTTCCTACTGAGTCAGTACTTTATCCAACGATGAAGGCCTGTACTCCTACATCAAAGGATATTTCCTCATCAAAGCAAAGTTCCTTTTTCTGTCCATCTTCCATAGTCCAACTACTTGGTCCTTCCTACTGAGTCAGTACTTTATCCAACGATGAAGGCCTGTACTCCTACATCAAAGGATATTTCCTCCTCAAAACAAAGTTCCTTTTTCTGTCCATCTTCCATAGTCCAACTACTTGGTCCTTCCCACTGAGTCAGTACTTTATCCAACGATGAAGGCCTGTACTCCTACATCAAAGCATATTTCCTCCTCAAAACAAAGTTCCGTTTTCTGTCCATCTTCTATAGTCCAACTACTTGGTCCTTTCCACTGAGTCAGTACTTTATCCAACGATGAAGGCTTGTACTCCTACATCAAAGGATATTTCCTCCTCAAAACAAAGTTCCTCTTTCTCTTCATCTTCTATTGCCCAACTACTTGGTCCTTTCCACTGAGTCAGTACTTTATCCTAAAATGTAGGCTTGTACTTCTATATCAAAGGATATTTCCTCCTCTTGCTGCTGCTCCTTGTTTTTATATATATATTTTTTTAGTTTTTTTTTTCTGCTGCTTCTGCTTCTGCTTTTCTTCCTCCTCTTGCTGCTGCTCCTTTTTTTTAATTTTTGTTTTGTATTTTTTTTTATATTTTTTTTTTTTGCTACTTCTGCTTCTGCTTTCTTCCTCCTCTTGCTGCTGCTCCTTTTTTTTTCTTTTTTTTTATATTCTTTTATATATTTTTTTTTTGCTGCTTCTGTTCCTGCTTCTCTTCCTCTTCTTGCTGCTGCTCCTTTTTTTTCTTTTTTTTTTTATATTTTTTTCAGGTTTTTTTTTTTGCTGCCTCTCCTCCTCCTTTTCTTCCTCCTCTTGCTGCTGCTCCTTTTTCTTTTCCTTTTTTGTTTTTATATTTTTTTTAGTTTTTTTTTTTGCTGCTTCTCCTGTTCCTTCTCTTCCTCTTCTTGCTGCTGCTCCTTTTTTTTTTTTTTTTTTTTTAATTTTGTATTTTTTTTTTTTTTTTTTGCTGCTTCTCCTCCTCCTTCTCTTCCTCCTCTTGCTGCTGCTCCTTTTTTTTATTTTTTTTTATTTTTGTATTTTTTTTAGGTTTTTTCTTTTTTTTCTTTTTGCTGCTTCTCCTCCTCCTTCTCTTCCTCCTCTTGCTGCTGCTCCTTTTTTTTATTTTTTTTTTATTTTTGTATTTTTTTTAGGTTTTTTTTTTTTGCTGGTTCTCCCCCTCCTTCTCTTCCTCCTCTTGCTGCTGCTCCTTTTTTTTTTTGGGGGGGGGGGGTTGTATTCAAGCCGAATAATTTCAGGTGTCCTTTCCAATGAAACTGATGTCCTGAACCTGTCCAGAATGGGTGAAGCACAAAACTTAACAAAAAGATTATTCCTTTCCAAACAAAACTAAACAGAAAAAAAAAATCCTTTCCAAATAAAATCAAACAAAACTTGTATTCCCTTTTTCCTATAATTTTTTTTTTTTTTTTTTTTTTTGGTGGCGATATTATAATCACCTTTTTTTTATATTTTTTATTTTTTTTAGTGGCGATATTATAATCACCATTTTTTTTGTTTTGTTTTTTTTGGTGGCGATATTATAATCACCATTTTTTTTCTTTTTTGGTGGCGATATTATAATCACCATTTTTTTTTTGGTGGCGATATTATAATCACCATTTTTTTGTTTTTTTATTTTTTTTGGTGGCGATATTATAATCACCATTTTTTTGTTTTTTTATTTTTTTTGGTGGCAATATTATAATTACCATTTTTTTGTTTTTTTATTTTTTTTGGTGGCGATATTATAATCACCATTTTTTGTTTTTTATTTTTTTTTGGTGGCGATATTATAATCACCATTTTTTTGTTTTTTATTTTTTTTGGTGGCGATATTATAATCACCATTTTTTTGTTTTTTATTTTTTTTGGTGGCGATATTATAATCACCATTTTTTTGTTTTTTGTTTTTTTTTTTTGTGGCGATATTACAATCATCATTTTTTTGTATTTGTTTTTTTTTTTTTTTGGTGGCGATATTATAATCACCATTTTTTTGTTTTTTGTTTTTTTTTTGGTGGCGATATTATAATCACTATTTTTTTGTTTTTTATTTTTTTTGGTGGCGATATTATAATCACCATTTTTTTGTTTTTTGTTTTTTTTTTGGTGGCGATATTATAATCACCATTTTTTTTGTTTTTTGTTTTTTTTAGTGGCGATATTATAATCACCATTTTTTTTTTTTTTGTGGCGATATTACAATCATCATTTTTTTGTTTTTTGTTTTTTTTTTTGGTGGCGATATTATAATCACCATTTTTTTGTTTTTTGTTTTTTTTTTGTGGCGATATTATAATCACCATTTTTTTTTTTTTCATTTTTTTTGGTGGCGATATTATAATCACCATTTTTTTGTTTTTTATGTTTTTTGGTGGCGATATTTTAATCACCATTTTTTTGTTTTTTATTTTTTTTGGTGGCGATATTATAATCACCATTTTTTTGTTTTTTATTTTTTTTGGTGGCGATATTATAATCACCATTTTTTCGTTTTTTATTTTTTTTTGGTGGCGATATTATAATCACCATTTTTATTTTATTTTTTTTTTTTGGTGGCGATATTATAATCACCATTTTTTTGTTTTTTATTTTTTTTGGTGGCGATATTATAATCACCATTTTTATTTTTTTTTTTTTTTGGTGGCGATATTATAATCACAATTTTTTTGTTTTTTATTTTTTTTGTTGGCGATATTATAATCACCATTTTTTTGTTTTTAATTTTTTTTGGTGGCGATATTATAATCACCATTTTTCATATTTTTTTATTTTTTTTGGTGGCGATATTATAATCACCATTTTTATTTCTTTTTTTTTTTGGTGGCGATATTATAATCACCATTTTTTTTTTTTGGTGGCGATATTATAATCACCATTTTTTTGTTTTTTAATTTTTTTTTGGTGGCAATATTATAATCACCATTTTTATTTTTTTTTTTTTTGGTGGCGATATTATAATTACCATTTTTTTGTTTTTTGTTTTTATGGTGGCGATATTATAATCACCATTTTTTTTTTTTTTTGCTGGCGATATTATAATCACCATTTTTTTGTTTATTGTTTTTTTTTTTTGCTGCTTCTCCTCCTCCTTCTCTTCCTCCTCTGTATGCTGCCTTTTTTTCATTTTTTTAAAAATTTTTTTTAGTATTTTCATTTTTTTTTTTTTGCTGCATCTGTTCCTGGTGTTTCTCACGACCCACAGCTGTTGGCAGATTCTGCTCTCTCTCATAACTGATGCTGTTAGCTACTATCAATTGTAGCTGCTAATTACTGCTGCTGCTAGCTGCAGTCTCTGCTATTGTTAGCTGTTGTATGCTGCAACGTTGCTTTCGGCTACTAGCTGCTGCTATTTGCTACTGCAAGCTGCTGTTGCTAGTGCTGCTGCTTGCTGCTGCTACTGCTGCTCTTGCTTGCGGCTGCTGCTTCTGCTTACTGCTGCTTTTGCAGACTGCTGCTGCTGCTGCTTTTGCTAGCTGCAGCTGCTGCTACCTTCGGTAGCTGCTGCTGCTTTTGCTAGCTGCTGCTGCTGCTGCAGCCTGCTGTAGCTGCTGCTTGCTTCTGCTGCAGCCGCTCGCTACTGCAACTGTTGCTGCTGCAAGCTGCTGCTGCTAGCACATGCTGCTTGCTGTTGCTCCTAGCTGCTGCTAGCTGCTTCTGCTAACGTCTGCTGCATACTGCTGCTAACTTCAGCTGCGACTGCTGCTAGCTACTGCTAACCGTTGCTTTCCCATTGCTGCTGGTTCTGCTACTGCTGCTAACTTTTGCTAGCTGTTACTATCTTCTGCTCCTGCTATTTGATGCTCCACAGCTGCGAGCTCCTAAAAATTTGGACTGATGAAGGACTACCTCCAAAAGATGTAGCTTCTCTTTCCAGCCAAAGATGTCTTGGTTCAACCTCCAAGAACATGTCTGCATACTAGAAGAATCCCAGCTTCATCCCTCTGCATAGCCAGTCTTCTAGATTATGCGCCCAGAACCACCCGAAGGTTGGTATCCAAAGGAATAGATCTAGATATCTGACCATTTGTACACTTGACAAAGGTCCTGTACACCCCATCAAGGTACATAGTATACTAAACTCAGCCAGGTTTCTTCCTTCTGCAGCACCAATCCTCCAGATTATTCCAAGCATCGTTCAAGCTGGAAAGTTAGCCTTGCGTCCTGTGAGCTGGGGGCAGTCTATCCAAGCGTCCTTCAAGCCGAATCGTTTCTGGTGTCCTTTCCAGTGAAACTGATGTCCTGAACCTGTCCAGAATGGGTGAAGCACAAAACTTAACAAAAAGATTATTCCTTTCCAAACAAAACTAAACAGAAGAAAAAAATTCCTTTCCAAAATAAAATCAAACAAATTTTATTCCCTTTTTCCTATAAATATTTTTTTTTTGGTGGCGATATTATAATCACCATTTTTTTGTTTTTTATTTTTTTTGGTGGCGATATTATAGTCACCATTTTTTTGTTTTTTATTTTTTTTGGTGGCGATATTATAATCACCATTTTTTTGTTTTTTATTTTTTTTGGTGGCGATATTATAATCACCATTTTTTTGTTTTTTATTTTTTTTGGTGGCGATATTATAATCACCATTTTTTTGTTTTTCATTTTTTTTGGTGGCGATATTATAATCACCATTTTTTTGTTTTCTATTTTTTTTGGTGGCGATATTATAATCACCATTTTTTTGTTTTTTATTTTTTTTGGTGGCGATATTATAATCACCATTGTTTTGTTTTTGTTTTTTTTGGTGGCGATATTATAATCACCATTTTTATTTTTTTTTTTTTTTGGTGGCGATATTATAATCACCATTTTTTTGTTTTTTGTTTTTTTTTGGTGGCGATATTATAATCACCATTTTTTTGTTTTTTATTTTTTTGGTGGCGATATTATAATCACCATTTTTTTGTTTTTTATTTTTTTTGGTGGCGATATTATAATCACCATTTTTTTGTTTTTTATTTTTTTGGTGGCGATATTATAATCACCATTTTTTTGTTTTTTATTTTTTTTGGTGGCGATATTATAATCACCAGAGGTAGCCCCTTTATACTGAAATAGGTCTCGGCCAACTTCCCTCACTCCAGCTAGCCAAGTACAGAAAAAGTCAATCGAACTGCTGCTCCAGTGCTGCTAAATAATGCTACTGCTCCACTGTTGCTGCTGCTGCTGCTGCTGCTGCTACTGCTGCTAGCAGCTTCTGTTACTGCTGCTATTTTCTAAATATTATTTAAGGTGCTGCTGTTCACCAAACCATAAATGCCACCTTCAAAAAGTTGATGCAGCTTCTTTCCCCCAGCAAAATGGTTTTGGCCCAACCTCCAAGAACTAGTCTGCATACTAGAAGAATCCCAGCTTCATCCCTCTGCAGAGCCGGTCTTCTAGATTATTCCCCCAGAACCACCCGAAGGTTGGTATCCGAAAGAATAGATCTAGATATCCGACCATTTGTACACTTGACAAAGGTCCTGTACACCCCATCAAGGTACATAGCATACTAGAATCAGCCAGGTTTCTTCCCTCTGCAGAGCCATCCTTTTCAGTTAGTCCAAGCACCATTTCAGCTGAGGGGTTTAGCCACAAATCCATTGAGGTGGGCAGTTATTCTAAACATCCTGAATTTTTTTTTTTCGAAGTAGTGAACTTAAACTACTTTTTCACAAAAAATTATCCACTTTTTTTAATTTTCCATTTTGTATTTTTTTAGATTTTTTTTAGCATTTTATTATTTTTTTTTTCAGTTTTTTCTGTTTTTATTTTATGGGGCTTTTAATTTTTTCTACAGTTTCTATTACGTCTTCCTCCTCTTCCTCTTTTCTTATTTGCAGTCTTCCTTTCTGATTTTTGTGACGACGACTTCAAAGGACTTCTGTCCATATCCTCTTTACCGGACAACACACTGTAGTAATTATGAACAGGAACTTCATATATATCAGAATCCAATCTCTCTTCTTCCTCTGAGAACTCTTCATTACTGCTCTGCTCCTTTGAGAGATTGCTATTTTTTCTTTCTGCCTTTGAGAGCTGTCTTTTCCTATCCTCTCTCTTTGAGAGTTTTTTATTACTCCTCTTTTTATTTGAGAGCTTTCCATTATTTCTCTCTTTCTTTAATAGCTCTCTGTTATTCATCTCTTCCTTAGACACTTCACTATTACTGCTTTCTTCCTTAGACACTTCACTATTACTGTTTTCTTCCTTAGACACTTCACTATTACTGCTTTCTTCCTTAGACACTTTGCCATTACTGATCTCTTCCTTTGAGAGCTTTCTTTTTCTCCTCTTTTTCTTTGGGAGTTTTTTATCACTTCTCACTGCCTTTGAATCGTCTTCAGACCGATGTTCTTCAAGAGTAAGAACTTTTTCTTCTTCCTCCTTCTCTTCCTCTACATCCTTTTCTTCTCCTCTTTGAGGAAGAACGGGCTCAGTTAGCTGTTCTTCCACTGGAAGATCGATTTCATCTTCCAGTTCATCCTCAACCTCTTGTTCAGCAGGGAGATCGATCTCTTCTTCCAGTTCATCCTCGACCTCCTGTTCAGCAGGGAGATCGATCTCTTCTTCCAGTTCATCCTTGACCTTCTGTTCAGCAGGGAGATCGATCTCTTCTTCCAGTTCATCCTCGACCTCCTGTTCAGCAGGGAGATCGATCTCTTCTTCCAGTTCATCCTCGACCTCTTGTTCAGCAGGGAGATCGATCTCATCTTCCAGTTCATCCTCGACCTCTTGTTCCGCAGGAAGATCGACTTCATCTTCCAGTTCATCCTCGACCTCTTGTTCCGCAGGAAGATCTACTTCATCTTCCAGTTCATCCTCGACCTCTTGTTCAGCAGGGAGATCGATCTCTTCTTCCAGTTCATCCTCGACCTCCTGTTCAGCAGGGAGATCGATCTCTTCTTCCAGTTCATCCTCGACCTCCTGTTCAGCAGGGAGATCGATCTCTTCTTCCAGTTCATCCTCGACCTCTTGTTCAGCAGGGAGATCGATCTCTTCTTCCAGTTCATCCTCGACCTCTTGTTCAGCAGGGAGATCGACCTCATCTTCCAGTTCATCCTCGACCTCTTGTTCAGCAGGAAGATCGAATTCCTGGAAAGCTACTTCAGCTGGAAGAAATTCATCATCTTCCAGCTCTTCGGGGAATGCTCCTTCAGCTGGAAGAAATTCATCATCTTCCAGCTCTTCTGGGAACACTCCCTCAGCTGGAAGAAATTCATCATCTTCCAGCTCTTCTGGGAACACTCCCTCAGCTGGAAGAAATTCATCATCTTCCAGCTCTTCTGGGAACACTCCCTCAGCTGGAAGAAATTCATCATCTTCCAGCTCTTCTGGGAACACTCCCTCAGCTGGAAGAAACTCACCCTCTTCCAGCTCTTCCTGGAACATTCCTTCAGCTGGAAGAAACTCACCCTTTTCCAGCTCTTCCTGGAACATTCCTTCAGCTGGAAGAAACTCGCCCTCTTCCAGCTCTTCCTGGAACATTCCTTCAGCTGGAAGAAACTCACCCTCTTCCAACTCTTCCTGGAACATTCCTTCAGCTGGAAGAAACTCACCCTCTTCCAGCTCTTCCTGGAACATTCCTTCAGCTGGAAGAAACTCACCCTCTTCCAGCTCTTCCTGGAACATTCCTTCAGCTGGAAGAAACTCATCCTCTTCCTGTGTAGTTTCTCGGATTTCCTGGAGAAGATTCTGCAAAAGCTCTTCATCTCTCACAGTCTCTCCTCCTTTTCCGTTTCTTCCACACAGGTACCTGAAAAAGAAAAATGCTCCCACGGCAGCAGTGCCAAAGGCAGCTGTGCCCAAGAGGAAGGCCATCTTCGGCCAAAGGACATGTTGGTCGACCAAACGGAGAATCTCATCCTTCTCCGCTGCTTCGCCGCCGACAATGTCCCTCGCCAGGCCCACCAGAGTTCCGTCGCAGGGTGAGAGGTTTGGTTCCTCGTACCTGACCAGGTTTGATAAACCGATGTACCCAAGGGCAGAATGCAGGCGCCGCCACATCCCGTTTTGGGTCCTGTAATCCTGCAGATTCTGACGCGCTGCGTCGCACAAGTCCAGCTCTTCCTCCAGAGCTGATCTCCATTGCCATCCTCCGTTAAGGAGAATTTTTACTGCTTTCTTCATTGCCTCCATTTCGAAATTCACGCCAAATGCTTTGAATACTTGATAAACCATATTTATGATTACCGAAACCTTTCCTGAATTTAGCATTATTTAAAAAAAAAAGCAAGTTGAGGACTGAGAGAGAGAGAGAGAGAGAGAGAGAGAGAGAGAATACAGTAAATTCTCTTATGGCTTCAACTGGAGTCCAAATGTCTCCATGTATGAAGGTGAGAGAGAGAGAGAGAGAGAGAGAGAGAGAGAGAGAGAGAGAGAGAGAGAGAGAGAGACAATAGTGGATAATAACTTTCTTATATACATACATACATACATACATACATAAACGAATAGAACGACCGAGAATCCAGAAGATAAAGAAATACAGAAAGGAATTAAAAAACCATAACAAAAGGAAAGATTTATTCATAATTTTCTTTCTGTGCGAATCGTAACATTTATCAGCTTCTGAGGCAAATCTCACCCCCTGAAGACCATTCTGGAAGCGTTCTTATTTCATCTTCGATCATTCCCGGAATGTATAAATTTCCTTTGTATTCGTGTTAACAGTTGAGGAAATAATCGGAAGAATAAGGAATCCCAAATCTCTCTCTCTCTCTTTGAAGAAGTCTTCGAAATGTCTTCATAGGCGGAAAACAGGAGAAATTTTACGCTGATGACGATTTTGTTCTTTTTCACTCCATTCATAGAAATACTTTCCTATCCTAATGGCCGGTGTAAATGAGAGAGAGAGAGAGAGAGAGAGAGAGAGAGAGAGAGAGAGAGAGAGAGAGAGAGAGAGAGTATTCTGCTCATATTTCATTTCCGTTTATTCGCAGAAAAAAACGTTCATCTCTCTCTCTCTCTCTCTCTCTCTCTCTCTCTCTCTCTCTCTCTCTCTCTCTATATATATATATATATATATATATATATATATATATATATATATATATATACATATATATATGTACATATATATATATATATATATATATATGTATATATATATATATATATATATATATATATATATATATATATATATATATATATATATATCAGACGTTACTCCACTGCAGAACAAAGGCCCCAGACTTTTTTATCCATTCGCGTCTGTTTATGGTTTTTCTATGTCAGTTTATGCCTGAAAATTTCCTTAATTCGTCAATCCATCGTCTTCTCTTCCTTTCCCTGCTGGTTTTGCGATAACTAGGGACCCAATCGGTTATTCTTTATGCGTATCTATTAAATTTAATTTTCGTTTTAAATATATATATATATATATATATATATATATATATACATAGCCTATATATATATATATATATTATATATATATATATATATATATATATATGTATAATTATATATGTGTCAATATATATGCAGTAAATATATTTATATGTATATATATGTGCGTATATTTATATATATGTTAATATATATACAGTAAATATATATATATATATATATATATATATATATATATATATATATATATATATATATATATACATGTATATATACAGAGAGAGAGAGAGAGAGAGAGAGAGAGAGAGAGAGAGAGAGAGAGAGAGAGAGAGAGTAGCTGCTGACTGTATTATCTAAAGGTAAATAATTCCTTAAGACAAATTGAATACTGACATAACATGACTTGTCATTACTTAAATTGATCAGTTGTAGCAGAATCGATAATGAATAATGAGAGAATGAGGACAAAAGACGAATTTAGATAACCATCACAGACAAACACACATATACTATTATTCTTGGACATTTCCAGACATGGAGGTTTTCAATACAATGCAAATTACAAGACTAGGAAGATCATTTTCATATCTTTTTAAATTGACATATCTGACTTTTTCAATCGACTTTTTAACCGCAAAAAGTGAGGTTTATTTACGAGATAGATATGTACGTAAAGGCAATCAGTTCTTACTCCTTTCCTCTCCATTCGTTTGGTATTTATCCTTGCTTCTTATTCCCCTTCTTTCAATGCCCCATCTTTTCCCATATCCCAATTCTTTCGCAACAGCAGAAATTTAATTAACGCCCAAACTAGCTGATTGACAGGTGGCCTTCTCCTCCCCCCCTCAGACCGTGGGAAAAAGTGAGCCAATATTTTTACGACCGAGTTCAAGCGAAAGAATTGAGATACAGGAAAAGATAGGGATTGAAAGAAGGGGAATAAGAAGAAACAATGATAAATATTGGTCAAAGAAGGAGGAAAATAGTAAGAATTATAATGCGTGTGTGTGTGTGTGTGTGTCTGTGATGGTTATTTAGATTTGTATTGTGTCCTCATTGCCTTATTATTCAGTCTCGCTTCAGCTACAGCTGATTAATTTAAGTAATAACAAATTAGGTTATGTCAGTATTTAATTTGTCTTAAGGAATTATTTACCTTCAGTTAAAACAGTAACTACTCTCTCTCTCTCTCTCTCTCTCTCTCTCTCTCTCTCTCTCTCTCTCTCTCTCTCTCTCTCTTCCTTTATACAAATAAATATATATATATATATATATATATATATATATATATATATATATATATATATATATATATTTATGTATGTATAACGAAAATTACATTTAATAGATAGTCGTAAAGAATAACAGAACACACACACACACACACACACACACACACACACATATATATATATATATATATATATATATATATATATATATATATGTGTGTGTGTGTGTGTGTGTGTGTGTGTGTGTGTATTGTTGTTGTGATACCTTAACGTAATGAAAGGGTTTGTATATCACCATGATCAGCAAGCTGTGCTAGTCAGGGCTACCCATACTAGGTTGGTTTGCTGTGAGCAATCAGACTAAAGTATCCCACCATCACCAATCCGCAGTGGCCAGCGTGGTGATGAAAATGGCCAAACCCCAGACATGAATATTGGAATAATGACATGTCTGAGGCCTTTGTCCTGCAGTAGACTAGAAAAAGCTGCATTTATTGTTGTTGTTGTTGTGTTTATTATTATTATTATACATTTTATTCACTCGTATTTTGAGATTTTTTCAAAATGATAATAACTTGATCTAACATCATTTAAATTTTGGAAATTTATTTTGATATAAGCGATATTACTATTGTTTTTACTTAGTTCCAATATCCCTTCATTTACTTCATGGAGAATAGTGCATTCAGTACACCTCACGCAATGCACAGTAGGCATTACTTGAAAGTCTTCCTGGTTTGCTGTTAAGGTTCTCTAACTTATATATATATATATATATATATATATATATATATATATATATATATATATATATATATATATATATATATATATCTCCTTTCTGAGTGGTAACACCTTAACGTGGTGAAAGGGTTTGTGTATCGAAATGATCAACAAAGCTGTACTAGTCAGGGTTACCCATACTAGGTAGGTTTGCTGTGAGAGATCAGACGAAAATCTCCTACCATCATAAATGTGCAGTTGGCCAGCGTCCTGATGAAAACTCGCCAAACCCCAGATATGTATAACGACATGTCTGAGGCCTTTGTCCTGCACTGGACTAGAAACAGCTGTTACTAGTCCACTGCAGGACAAAGGCCTCAGACATGTCTTCATTCGTGTCTGTGGTTTGGCTAGTTTTCATCACCAGGTTGTGGCCAGTATGGATTTTTGTCTGATCGCTCACAGCAAACCAACCTAGTATGGGTGCTCCTGACAGCTTTGCTGATCATGGCGGCACCTAAACCCTTTTACCACGTTAAGGTTTCCCCATTAAATATATATATATATATATATATATATATATATATATATATATATATATATATATAATTATTATTATTATTATTAGCTAAACTAAAACCCTATTTGAAAAATCAAGATGCTAAAAGCTTTGTCTCTTACCTTGCCATCCAAGATTTGTACAGCGTATATGCTTATGCGTTTGTGCATATTTATATATGCGTAACTAAGTTTGGGATATGGATGTGTTTTTTTTTTTATTTCTATTACATAATATATTTTGTTCTTATCCACGTTCATTATTCATGAATATATAGATTTTTTCTAGCAATTAATTTATAAACTTACATTTTTATTATCCAATTTTATTAGTTGTAGACACTAATGGAATAAATTATAGTTTCAAGAAAACTCCTGAAAATTGGTGACAATCCTACCAGCCAATAGGACAAGGGCTTTCAAAGCCTCTTGCCAGATTGCGAAGCTTTAAGCCAATAAGAGACGGCAATAGAAATGACAGACAACGTTGAGGTCTCTGATTGGCCAAAGCACCTCTACCTACTTAGAAATCTCACTGTGGGTGACAGATTGAGAAGGTGAAGACGGACTGTTGTCAAGGTGAGCTAGTGGTGAAAAATACGATGTATTTACTGTTTTCCTTTATATTAGGGCGATGTTTTTATTATATAAACATTAGATGTTCAATTATTGTCAAGAAAATTTAATGGAAATATCGAAATAACCATTTTCCACGAAGCAAAGACACGTGGGCGGTGATGTCTCAAGGTTTTGTCGGCCATTATGGCCATATTCCGAGCTGCCAAATACAACAGTGTTCGTAATATGTAATGTATTATAGTGAAACAAAATTACAGTGTTAATACTGCCTATAAGTAGTTGGCAATTAAGAGAGAGCGCTCAACATGGTATTTTTTAATGTAGATAAGCACCAAGGAATTACTATTCCATATTGGACAGAATTTTAAATGTATTTTTTCACGTTTCTGTATTGAAGGTGACGTTCGAAATAGTGCAAACCAAATGACATATCCATTTAGTATAGATATATACATTAGCCTAATTTCTCATTCGAGTAGGCTCCGTAAATCATATAGAAAGGACTGTATATTTAAACATACACGGTATGAATACTAATACGTTAAACATACGCTTTAGAATATACAACTATTTCTATATAGAAATTTTATTAAAGGTGTGCAAATACTCCAGCCGTCTCTGTTAATAATTGTGTTGGTCTTCAGGTAGTAGCCACGCCCCCTCTTATATATGTAGGTATTTCGTTACCCTTAATATTATTGTATTTAGTTGTATTTTCATTGTATTTAGATAGGTTATTATAGAAAATACTGTAATGATGATGTTTTTGTATTGATATTTATTATACAAATCTTTCACGTAAGAAAAGGATGTTAAAAGAATCGGAATTCTGTTATTTTATCGAAATATTTTGCTAATTTGTAATATATACGCGTTTTGTTATTTTCCCGATGGTAATTTACGTTTCCACGATATACATTGGCGTATAATGAACTGTTTTTGTCTTGCGTATAGTGACATTTTAGTTGCTGTCACTCGGACAATTTAGCGAAAACGGTTTTGTCCAGTTTGGCTGGACACAAATATGACGGACAAGAGTTGTCCGGTTGTGAACTGAGGAAAGGTTGACTCCGACATTTATTACCTTCGCCAGGAGGTTTGTATTTTGATAGGCATGTATTTATTTACTTATGTTTGTTTGTTTGTGATTCGTATATCTCAAAAACTATTTGACTGAATTTCATGAAGTTTTGTTGGACGATTTGATTAGATTTTGGGAGTGATTGGGTCAAAGGTCAAGTTCAGGAAAAAGTAAAAAAAAGGGTCAATTTGTATCCGCTTTACATGAAACTAGTGTCAAAATGTTCGTTATTCAATTGCCTATCTTGTGATGTGGCGATGACGAAGGTATGCGCTCTACCGAGTGCTCTTTCTAGTTATTGATTTTATTTCCTTCGTGACTATTTCCGTAAGTAGAGCTATTTGAATTTGCTTGTATAAGGTGCTCTAAGTGCTTCGATAATGTGGTTTTAACAAATACGCAATACGCTGTGTTACGCCTAAATACCTAAGAGTGTATACAGCAGAATTCACTGATTTTGTCTGTCGGGTTTCCATGTTTTATAGGGCCAAGAAACCCAGCCCTTAAAGTAAAAGTAAGCAAGCAAAGGAGTAGAGTTACTTATAAAACTCTCTCTCTCTCTCTCTCTCTC
>NW_027171791.1:55000-97500 GCF_036898095.1 Palaemon carinicauda | reverse complement strand
ATATATACTTACTTAATTGGTTACTTATCTACTTACCTAATTACTTAACAATGGTACTTGCAGAAGGTTTATGTGGTCTCATGCCACACTGGAAGCTTGGACACAGAGTAGGATTCACTAGATTTTATGTCACGTACAAAAGTTAAAAGATTCAATCTCAGAGAAAACAAGAAAATAATTAATTTTCCTTAAAAACAAATCATTATTAGTGATCATGTTAAGTGAGATATTATGCATTGAAAATTTGCTGATCATAATAATTTTCATATTTGATACTAATTATGCTTTTTCTCTTTTGCAGATGGTGTGATTCACCTGAACAGGTAAGAGGGTATTACCGAGACTTTAAAAAGCTAGGAAATTTTGTTGATAAAAAACCCAGTCTTTAATGATGGTCCCCCCAGGAGACACGAAGTCGATTTAAAAACAAGTTTGCATTTAATTTATTAATACATCTTTTATTGTGTAAATCTAAATATCCTTCTGTGTCTCCTGGCTGGTGACGTCTGCATGTGGAAACCTGGCGGTGGGACATATTAAAGGATTTCGGCTCCTTTAATGTAACACAAGCATGTGGCATCAGTACTGACTGGTTGGTTGCGTACATTTCAATACTTCTCTTGTAACGTAAGAATTTTAGATTCAGTTATAATAGGTCTTTGTATTTTAGTTACTTCGTTTCACTTGTACATTAGATGTTTGTGTTTATACTGGCTAGTACAGTGGTACCATTGATCCCAGCAAGGGGCCTTGAATTTAAGGTGTTTACTGGAGAGGCCACTGCTGTGGTTGAGCACCTCAGTGGGGTGTTGGGCTTGCCCGGCTGACGTTCTGGTGAGTATCTATTCTAATGAAACTAAAGCCGGACCCCTTGCCACTATACAAGTATAGTGGGGGTCTCTGATTGGCTAAAGTCAATCTTTAACCAAGGGCCCCATCTTAGATTTTTGGAGAGGGAAAATTTAATGGTCCCTCGGAATTTAACGATCGTTTTATATATAGGTAAATATTCAGCAATTGAAATTTGGCTTCAATATGTAAGGGTAGTTCATAATAATATTTAATTACTGTGACAATCAATATAGTTATAGGTTTACGAATATATCTTACATAGGACACATTGAAATCAAAACACAGGTAAGCTCAGAATGTTTTGTTAATGTTTGTGGTATCTTAAAGAAATTTAGGAAAAGTCAATACATTTTATATTAAAGTTATAGAAGATGCTAGTGCGTCAAATGATTATTGCTGATAAAATTGTTAAATCTTATTTAGGGGAATTCTAAGGGCTTGTCGAGAAAAGTATTTTTCGTCAGTAAAAGATTCATTCCAGTCATAGACTTGGGAAAAGAAGGTCCAGGTTTTTAAACGAGCGCTTTTAACTAGGGTGTGGTTGGTCTATGCGGTGATGTCCCTGACTGGTGTTTGCAGGACTGGGGTCCGAGTCCCGCTCAAACTAGTTTAGGCCGGTTTACACGAGAATAGTTCACTGGCGCTAGTAACTAGCGGCAAGTAAACTTACCAGGATAGTAAACCTTTGCACGAGCGATAGTTTGCTGACGTCTGTAATCTGGCGCTAGTAAACTATCCCCGAGTAAATGGTCCTTTAGTCCATTTGGTCGTTGCAACCTCACCATACTTGTGAGCTAAGTATTGGGGATTTGAGGGACCGTATACGTCTATCTGCCAAGTCATCAGCAGCCATTGACTGGCCTTCCTTGGTCCTAGCTAGGGTGGAGAGGGGGCTTGGGCGCTGATCTTATGTAGGGCGTTGGCCTGCTTAATAGGTCAATCTCACTGTCCCTTGCCTTTGCCATTCATGAGCGGACTTTAAACCTTTAATGGGGGTAAAAGCATATACTTTTCAGGTTGATTTTTCTGACGCTTTCTCGAATTTTTATAACTTTCAACTCATAGATATTTTAAATAAGCAGCGATTTTCTTACAAAAGACTCAAATTGGCGAAGAATTTTTTTTTTTATTTTGACATTTGACAAAATCGTTTTTATTTTTAACTCGTGATAAATTCTAAATCTGAGATTGCTCGACATTCATTTTCTGTTTTGGAGAGCATTACAGTCGTAGTTTTTAATCGTAGTTGTTGGTAAAGGACGACACGGAGACAGCATACCAGTGCCTGGTTCTAGGCCTATATTCCTTTTTAAACCCATTGATGAAATTAGAAGACCGTATTTTCGTAAAATCAAGTCGATATTCAACTTAAAGATTACGGGACTGAGTTCCAGTTACATATTCTGATTTGATTTGGGAGAAAAAATGCGAATTTTCTCACGTTTTTAACTTTGTGAAAATTGTTGGTGGCGATGAAATGCCGTAAAAGATTGTTTAATTACCTCCGCCAATGAAGTAGGAAGGAGGTTATTTTTTCTCCCCTGTGTGTGTGCTTTTTTTGTGTGTGTGAACAGCTTCTGGCCACAATTTCAATCATAGACTAATGAAACTAGCAGGGGTTAACTGTGATGTAAAAAGCTGTAATTGAGTAAATTTTGGAAGGTCAAGGTCAAAGGTCAATGCCGCAGTCAAGCAAAATGTCCAATTCGCGTAATCAGCCATAAGTTTGGACATCGTTTTCACAGACTTCAAACTTGGTTCATATTTGAGTGCACGAAAATCCACGCCAATTGATACATGTCAAGGTCAAAGGTCAAGATCAAGGTCGCACAAAAGGTCGAGAAATAAGCTGCCTCGGCAGAGGTCTACGCTCTACTGAGTACCCCTCTAGTTTTGGTCTATTTTTCCCTACCAAAGCGTAAGAAGGAACCGTGAATTTGATGTGATTGGTGTATGAGTTATTTTGACGTAGAGTATACATACTTACATACAAATTAATTCATTTTTTGATATGCAAATACAGTCATTGAGTTCTTCAACATACACATATGACATAAATACTTCAAAAAAATTCAATATTTTATGAATAGACCAAATTAAACCATTTCACTCAGACATTTTTTTGAAGTTTTTATAGTTTATTATGAACGATCTATTTAAGGTTATTACTGTTATTCAAATGTTTTATTTTAATTATTCATCACTTCTCTTGTAGTTTATTTCCTTCTTTTCCTTCCTCACTGGGCTATTTTTCCCTGTTGGAGCCCTTGGGCTTATAGCATCTTGCTTTTCCTACTAGGGTTGTAGCTTGGCTAATAATAACAATAATAATAATAATAATAACGAGGGGACTCTTAGGAGAGTGCAGACCTCCGCCATGGCTGATTATCGCTTGACCTTTTACTCGACTTTGACCTTAACCTTTGACATAGTGGTTTCAAAATTGAATCACTTCTATGTCTCAACAATTAATCCCTGAAAGTTTCACTACTCTATGATTAAAATTGTGACCCGGAAGTTGTTCACAAACAAACGGACAAACAGGGGCGAAAACATAACCACCTCCCAACTTCGTTGGCGGAGGTAATAATACGAGTACATAGAAATGTCTAATTCACTTTACTCGCTTGAAGGGCAGTTTTCCTGGTCCTATCACAAAGGGAAACCTTGTGTCTTTATAGAACCTACATCATCAGTTTATCGTATACATTCTAATGTATTTAGCGTATACATACTGTCCCTGATAATTGAGCTATACACAATTATTTGGTTTAAATATTGTTTCCACAATCCCACTAAACGGTAGCCCTAAGAAATTCAGCATTTGCAAAGATTTGCATCCTAAATTCTTTTCTTGGTGTCTACAACCTAGTTTAGGCAGCTCGCATTATCAGCCACGCCCACCAGTTACTCCCAAATCTCTCTCTCTCTCTCTCTCTCTCTCTCTCTCTCTCTCTTTAAAATAGTAATCATATGATCATTTGAAACATTCTGACGTGTATAGGATCCGAAGATTGCATTCCCAAATACAGATTATTTATAGGTTTAGATTAAGGCGTCCTAATGTCAGCTCATGCAATTAAACAAGTGTTTGCTGGAATAAGACACTTAGTTTAGATACTATGGGATCCTATACTAACAAGACATCGAAACAAAGTGTAAATGTGAAGCAGGAAATTGCCGTGAAAAAGGACACAAGTCAAAATAAGGCGTTTTTGTAACTTATTTTTCTTAGAAAATATTCTTGGGAAAACTGAAAATTGAAATTTGTTTTGTATTAAACTACAATATTTTTTCTTCATAATGAATTATCGGACAGGTATAAACACCTCATTAGTTAATTAATTGCTAAACTTTTACTGTTGAGTGGGTGGGTGTGTCCTTGTCTTTTTTTTTCAACCTATATCTATCTAGTTACAGTATCTATCTATATATCTATCGATCGATCGATCTATCTATACAGGGGCATGTCCTGGACGTGGGCTGTGAATTGCCTCCACCTGGTCCTGTCTCTAGCTCTCTATATGAATTGTCCAGCTGTTACAGTGTCATTTACATCCTCCAGTAAGCTGTGCAGAAACTGTTTCCTTTGCCGGCCTCTTGCTCTTCTCTCTATCTTTCACGTAAAGCACAAAAGTTCGATCTTTTCTCCTCCTATTACATGTCCCAGAAATTCCAGCTGCTGCCTCCTTATCCTTTTAGAAGTGATCTCTCTTGACTCACTCTTCTCAATACCTTCTCATATGTTTCTCTCTCTCTCTCTCTCTCTCTCTCTCTCTCTCTCTCTCTCTCTCTCTCTCTCTCTCTCTCTCTCTCTCTCTCTCTTCTGTACAACCATAATTCAGCTGCATTTTATTTTCATTTTTCGACCAGACAAAAAAAAATGGTTTTCTCCATATTTGCTCTTGGTTACGAAGACGGCCTGACCCACTCGTAATGTGAATTTTTACCTCTGCCAACGTAGTTGGGAGAAGGTCAAGTTTTCGTCCCTGTTTGTGTGTGTGTGTGTTTGTGAACAGCTTCCTGGCCACAATTTTACCCATAGAGTAGTGAAACTTTCAGGGATTAATTGTTATGTTGAGACGTGGAAGTGATCCCGTTTAGAAAGTCCTAGGTCGAAGTTCAAGCCCAAGGTCGAGCAAAACGTCGAGAAATAAGCTGCCGTGGCGGACGTCTGCACTCTACTGAGTGCCCCTTTAGTTTTTAGATGTTTTTAATCTAAAAATATGAAGTCTTATATAGTGATAAACACACTTAACAGTTCGTTTGGTATAAAAGTAAAAAAGTTGAATTCGTTTTGCATGAATCAATTTTGTTAATCATGTTTCATGTGGACATATCGGGCGACAATATCTTTTCGATGAAACAAAAGTGGTTATTGATTATCCACATAATTGCATAAGACTTCAATTCGGTCTTTGATACTTTGTGGACTAAAGAACTTGGATCGAAGGCGTAGCTTTAACTTTGTGTATACTTTAATTCGTCCTTAAAATTACAAGAATTTTTTGTCAATTTTGTAGTCGAGGTAAATGGTAGCGTTTGTAAGAATGTTTCTAATACTATGTAAAGATGTTTTCTATGTAAGGGAATTTTTTTTTTCATCTAAAACTTGGGGGGCACTCAGTAGAGCGCAGACCTCCGCCGTGGCCGCTTATTTCTCGACCTTGACTTTAATCTTTGACCTTAACATGTATTAATTGGCGTGGATTTTTATACACTCAAATATGAAACAGAAAGGCTGATTACGTGAATTTGGTCATTTTGCTTGACCGTGACCTTAACCTTTGACCTTGACCTACCAGAATTTAATAATTTTCAGCTTTTCACATAACAGTTAATCCCTGCAAGTTTCGTTACTCTGTGGTTGAAATTGTGGTCAGGAAGCTGTTCTCAAACACACAAACAAACACACAAACAAATACACACAAAAACAAACAAACACACAAACATACATACAAACCGGGATAAAACATAACCACCTTTCAACTTTGTTGGCGGAAGTAATAATCAACAACAAAAATAATCTGGACTTTGCTAAAGGTGGTCATAAAGGACCAGTACATCTGTTGAGTTTTAACCCTAAAAGACTTAGTTGTGATGTTATATCAATTATCATTTTTCAATATTAAACTTAGCCGGTGATCATATAGCTGTCAGCTCTGCTGCCCGGCAGAAAAACCTAAGGACAAAATACGCCAGCGATCGCTATACAGGTGGGGGTGTACATCAACTGCGCCATCTGTCGAGCAGGTACTCAAGTACTCCATGTCAACACAGAACCAATTTTCTCTCTGTCGTGCCACTGGCAAGACCTACTAAATACGCTGTTACTAACTGGATTTGTTTTCACAACTATTTGGTGAAGTACACTATTCTAGTTTTGAGCTTTCGCTATGCAGGGGTTTTATCTTCATCTCAAAACTTGAACTCGTTTTGGATAGATTTAATTATGGTGACAAAGAGAGTATGGACTCTCTTTCACTTTTAAATGGCCGACCCTTCCCTTAGACGGAAGTGTGTTTAGGTTTTTAGTAATTTTGCTTAACACGTTATAGATCTATATATTTTATATCTCTCCGCCTTTATTAGGCCTCTTCGATTAACTTTCCATTTATTATAAACATATAAAAATAAATTTTTTAGACTACGCAGTTGTTGACGTTCAGGACGTTCAACTTGCGCTCTATCGTTACGATAGAGAGAGAGTGTATCACGGTTTCACTTTGCAGTAAGAGTAAATCGATTCTGACGTTACGTTCATTCTTTCTTAGCTTAAATGGTTTAAATTCTAAATTAAAGGAACTTTTTATTTGGAAAACCTTTCAGTTTTTTCCTTTAGCCAAATAACATGTTTTGACGATATATAATTGGGCTCTTCTCTCAGGTGCGAAATCAAGAGAGAAAGAGAGAGAAAGATAGAGACGGAGGGAGAGAGAGGAGAAAAAACGTTCCGTTCAAGCGGGTAACGTTGTTCTCGTGTTACTCTCCTCCCTAGTCGCTGTACGGGGAAGAAGGTAAAACGTTTCTAGGGTTTTATTCTTGTCCCCAGGCTATGTGCGGTGAGAGATTGTAAACGTAGTTTATTTGAACTAGTGTTTAGTCTCTCCCAGCCACTGAATTCTTTATCTTTATTTATGTTTTCTGTTTTTGCTAGTATTAATGAGCTGCATTATACGACTGTTTTCGCAATTACTACCTTTTAATGAAGGGTAGAATTGCGTGTTTCAGGTAGAAATCAGTAAAAGTTTCGATTTCAGTGAAATAAGTGCAAAACAGAAAATCGCAGTGATAAAGTGATATGCGCAAAGTGTTACAGTGTTGCGTCCGAGGGTTCGTCTGTTCGTGCCTGTCGTTCACCTAGTCCGGGACCTCTTGCAAGCTCCCAAGACCAGGGGAGAAGTAATGTCGAACGACTAATGGGTTCGTCAGGCCTTGATCAACGAACAGACGTTTCCCTCCGTGGTTTCGGGCGTATCTACCCAAGATCGCCCCACCCACACAAAGACGAGAGAGCCCATTTACTTCTCGTCTGCGGAAGAGGTTTCTCGTAAGAAACCATGGACCAAGGTCTCGCAGCTTATTAAGCGCAAGTCGGTCCCTTCCGCGCAAGTCCAACGGCCCAGTTGTAGCCACTGGGTCAGTTCGGACTCGCTGCAGTCTTCCGACGACTGCTCACCTCCTAAGAGAGGCAAAGCGGTACCGCAACAGGCAGTAACACCGTCTGTTGCCGCACCTGCTACTGTAGACCCTAAGTGGTCTTTGCTGCAGACCATGCAGACACAGTTAGCATCTTTTATGCAGGAGTATCGTGCGGAGAAGGTTGACGCTGCACCCGTTAGCCTACAACCAACCACGGTTGTGCGTACAGTAGACGCTGACGCTACCTGCTCCCGCACTCCGGCACCCATGCGCAGTGTACCCTGCCAGCCGTATGTTGACGTTCACAGACGCACGGAACCCTCCGTTGACGTTCGCGAGTTACCACAACAACAGGAGGGTGGAGTTAAGTTGCTTTGTTTTGACGCTGTGCGTCAACCTCCGCAACCCACGGTGGTTACCGCTACTCGCCCACAGCAGACTAGTCAGTCAGGAGTAGAAGCTTTGCTTCCCCACACAGCTATGGTTGTTGACAGTTCACAGACTGTCAAGCAGTTACATGACGTTGCCTGCTGGTCTGCTACTAATGCACCAGTGCTGTATGTCCTCACGCACCTGTTGTGGTTGACAGTTCAGTTGTTGACAGTTCACAGACTGTCAAGCAGTTACATGACGTTGCCTTCTGGTCTGCTACTAATGCACCAGTGAGAGACTCACTGAGATAACCTAGCTTTTATCGGACAAGGTTCCTGTAGATGAGAAAGTGCTGTTCTCCCTCCTACTGATATTCCTTTGAGGACTCTGTCATTTGGAGAGGAACCTTAAGCTGCTTAGCCTCCTATGGACTTTAATTAAATCATGATGATTTTTTAAGGATCTTCGTCCGGATCTTGTAACTGCTGCTCCTCGTTCGCCTAAACGTCAGAACTTACACTAGGCCTAGCTACTTCGAAGCCGTTGTTGTTAAGCTAGTGCTCTCTCGCTCTCCTAGAGAGCGTTACGTTGGCTAGGCGACTGGTTTTTGCACCAGGAGGAGTTTTAGGGATACAGCCTTTGGTTTCCCTTCTTTTAAACTGGCTTATAGAGCGAGAGTCTGATAGGACACGAGAGAAGTTCTCAGCTTGGGAGTTCATGCCTCTGCCCAGATAGACTTCTCAATTCTGGTAGACTCGCCCTGGCGCCTAGCCAGGAGACGCTCCAAGTTGTTTACAGGTCAACTTCTCAACTTTTGTCGAGCCTTTGAAGTTTTGCTGTACTATTATGTCACACATAACAAGGCTTCCAGGGATGGTAAATGGTTCCGCCTCAGTCGCTAACCCCGTCTGTTGCCACACCTGCTCCCGTAGACCCTAATGGGCTTTGCTGCAAGACATGCAGTCCAAGCTTGTGTCCTTGATAGAGGACTTAAATGCGGAGAAGAACCTTCTGGCCAACAACCTTCCAACCGGTTGGTTGTGCGCCCTGTTGACGCTGAGGTATCCTACTCGCGTCTGCCAGTTGAGGTGGTTCCTCCACCGATGCGACCCAGTGTGGGTTGCCAGTCGCACGTTGACGTTAAGCGACGCTCGGAGGTGGTTGTTGACGTTCAGTGTGTCACTAGGAAGACGTTCAACAACCAACAGAGGTGACTTGTTGTGACGCAGTGCGTCAACCTCAGCAACCCGGTAGGGTGTTGACTGCACAACCCAGACAGTCTAGACAGTTCGGGTTGACGCTGTACTTCCTCGCGCACCCATGGTTGTTGACAGTTCACAGACTGTGCAGCAGTGCCATGATATTGCGTCCGGCTCCGTCACGCATCCACCAGTGCGACCGGATTCAGCGAGTCAGACGTTGCCCACTCCGTTGCCGTTTCCTCATCAGATTCGGATGAGGAACCCTCTGATGAGGACGTTGCTGAACAAGACGATCAACCCTCAGCCCTGCTATCCATCCAGAAGATGCTGAAGAAGGAACGCTGCCCAGTCAGGCTGTGGATGAGTCTGGTAGGGACACTGTCATCCGTGGATCAATTTGTGTCACTAGGAAGACTTCACCTCCGTCCTCTTCTATACCATCTAGCTTTTCACTGGAAAAAGGACAAGACGCTAGAAGCGGTCTCGATCCCGGTTTCCGGAAGATAAAGTCTTGTCTGACTTGGTGAAAGGACTATATCAACCTTAGAGAGGGTCTTCCCCTGACTGTTCAGACTCCCAACCACGTTCTCTTCTCGGACGCATCGGACGTAGGCTGGGGTGCGACATTAGACGGTAGGGAATGCTCGGGATTATGGAACTCGAATCAAAGGACAATGCATTTCAACTGCAAGGAGCTACTGGCAGTACGTCTGACCTGGAAAAGCTTCAGGTCTCTCCTTCAAGGCAAAGTGGTGGAGGTGAACTCGGACAACACCACGGCTTTGGCGTACATCTCCAAGCAAGGAGGGACCTACTCTCTGACATTGTACGAGATCGCAAGGGACCTCCTCACCTGGTCAAAAGGTCTAGACATTTCACTAGTTACGAGGTTCATCCAAGGCAACTTGAATGTCATGGCAGATTGTCTCAGTCGGAAGGGACAAATAATTCCAACAGAATGGACCCTCCACAAGGATGTATGCAAGAGACTTTGGGCCACCTGGGGCCAGCCAACCATAGATCTCTTCGCAACCTCGATGACCAAGAGGCTCCCAATATTTTGCTCACCAATCCCGGACCCAGCAGCAGTTCATATAGATGCCTTTCTACTAGATTGGTCACATCTAGATCTATATGCATTCCCTCCGTTCAAGATTGTCAACAAGGTACTGCAGAAGTTCGCCTCTCACGAAGGGACAAGGTTGACGCTAGTTGCTTCCCTCTGGCCCGCGAGAGAATGGCTCACCGAGGTACTTCGATGGCTAGTAGACGTTCCCAGAACACTTCCCCTAAGGGTGGACCTTCTACGTCAGCCACGCGTAAAGAAGGTACACCAAGGCCTCCACGCTCTTCGTCTGACTGCCTTCAGACTATCGAAAGACTCTCGAGAGCTAGAGGCTTTTCGAAGGAGGCAGCCAGAGCGATTGCTAGAGCAAGGAGAACATCCACCCTTAGAGTCTACCAATCGAAGTGGGAAATCTTCCGAAACTGGTGCAAGTCAGTATCCGTATCCTCGACCAGTACCTCTGTAACTCAAATAGCTGACTTTCTCTTATACCTGAGGAAAGAACGATCTCTTTCAGCTCCCACTATCAAGGGTTACAGAAGCATGTTGGCATCAGTCTTCCGTCACAGAGGCTTAGATCTTTCCAACAATAAAGATCTACAGGACCTCCTTAAGTCTTTTGAGACCACGAAGGAGCGTCGTTTGGTTACACCTGGTTGGAATTTAGACGTGGTACTAAGATTCCTTATGTCAGACAGGTTCGAACCGCTACAATCAGCCTCCCTGAAAGATCTCACCTTGAAGACTCTTTTCCTGATATGCTTAGCCACAGCTAAAAGAGTCAGTGAGATTCATGCCTTCAGCAAGAACATCGGATTCTCATCCGAAACGGCTACATGTTCTACAACTTGGTTTTCTAGCCAAACACGAGCTGCCTTCTCGGCCTTGACCAATTTCGTTCGATATTCCAAGCTTATCGTATGGTTGGAAATGAACTAGAAAGAGTCTTATGTCCTGTAAGAGCTCTTAAGTTCTATTTAAAACCTTTACGAGGCCCGTCTGAAGCTTTATGGTGTTCAGTTAAGAATCCATCTTTGCCTATGTCAAAGAATGCTTTATCCTATTTTATCAGACTGTTAATACGAGAAGCTCATTCCCATCTGAATGAGGAAGACCAAGCTTTGCTGAAGGTAAGGACACACGAAGTTAGAGCTGTCGCAACTTCCGTGGCCTTTAAACAAAATAGATCTCTGCAAAGTATAATCGACACAACCTATTAGAAAAGCAAATCAGTGTTCGAGTCTTTTTATCTTAAGAATGTCCAGTCTCTTTACGAGAACTGCTACACTCTGGGACCATTCGTAGCAACGAGTGCAGTAGTGGGTGAGGGCTCAACCACTAATTCCCTAATTCCATAACCTTTTTTTTTTTTAATCTTTCTCTTGAAATGTTTTATTATTGTTTTTGGGTTGTCCGGAATGCTAAGAAGCCTTTCGCATCCTACTTGATTTGGCGGGTGGTCAAAGTCATTTCTTGAGAAGCGCCTAGATTAGAGGTTTTGATGAGGTCCTGTTGTATGGGTTGCAACCCTTCATACTTCAGCTCCTAGGAGTCGCTCAGCATCCTATGAGGATCGCGAGGCTCAGTAAGAAAGACGTACTTAAAAAGGCAGAGTAATTGTTCAAGTCGACTTCCTTACCAGGTACTTATTTATTTTATGTTTGTTATTTTGAATAACTGCTAAAATGAAATACAAAATACTTAGCTCATAATGTCAACATGTAATGCTGGTCTCTACCCACCCCCCTGGGTGTGAATCAGCTATATGATCACCGGCTAAGTTTGATATTGAAAAATGTTATTTTCATTAGTAAAATAAATTTTTGAATATACTTACCCGGTGATCATATATTAAAGGACCCTCCCTTCCTCCCCAATAGAGACCCAGTGGGCCGAGGAGAAAATTGGTTCTGTGTTGACATGGAGTACTTGAGTACCTGCTCGACAGATGGCGCAGTTGATGTACACCCCCACTTGTATAGCGATCGCTGGCGTATTTTGTCCTTAGGTTTTTCTGTCGGGCAGCAGAGCTGACAGCTCTATGATCACCGGGTAAGTATATTCAAAAATTTATTTTACTAATGAAAATAACATTTTAATCTAACTTGGCGTACAAATTAATTTAATGTTCATATTTGACAATGCAACGTTTTTGCCTCGTAATTGCCAGACTGGGGATCGAGTCCCACTCAAACTCGTTAGTTCCTTTGATCGCTTCAACCTCACCAATCTTGTGAGGTAAGGATGGGGGTTTGGGGTAGCCCATAGGTCTATCTGCGAAGTCATCAGCAGCCATTGCTTGGCCCTCCCTGGTCCCAGCTTGAATGGAGAGGGGGCTTGGGAGCTGATCATATGTGTATATGATGTCTCTAGGGCATTGTCCTGCTTGATAGGGCAATGTCACGGTCCCTTGCCTCTGCCATTCATGAGCTGCCTTTAGACCTTTAAGCCTTTAAACTCCTCTTACTTAAGCATTGGTTCCACATCTGCGCAATGTGGGCAGTGACACCATGAACAGTGTTAATCTTTATTTGAAATTACTCTTTAGGAACCAAATTCTAAAATACGTGTCTATGTCAAATCATGCTTGTGTTTCCAGGTAACGTAGGTGATCTTAGATGTTTTCCATATTGCAATAAGCGTGTTTTTTTTTTCTTTTTTTTCCTAATAGTCATGGAGTGACTTGTTACCTCAACCAAGGTGGAGAATCAAGTCAGTTTATTTATTTGTCTGTGTGTCTCTGGACAGGATTACGTCAAAACTATTCGACGGATTTTGACGAAATTTTCACTACAGATAAATCTTAGGTCATAGATGACTCCATTAAATTCTGGATCCGGATCTGCTATTTTAAAGAGAACGTCAAACCAATTGATGGATTTTCCTGAAATTTCCATCACAGATAGATCTTAGGTCATGGACGACTCCATTAACCTTTGGCGGAGGTCAGAAATCTGTGATTGCTCTCGTTTATAATAATGCTTTTTTTAATTTTTTTTTTTTTTTTTTTTTTTTTGTAGTTCAGAATCTGGTTAGAAGTCTAGCCTGTACTGACGTCTGTAAATGGCCTCTTGTATAGTTTACTTTTACTCTAAGGGTTACTGCTTTTCTGGTCCTATACTGCAGGGGAACCTTACTCTCTCCATGACTTTTCGTAATTCCTTTTTATCGTGTAAATTCCAAGGCACTCAGCATTACACACCGCGAATTACTCGTTTATTATCCATATTATCGAAGCACTTAGAAAATAGTCTTTAATTTCCTCGTGAAAACTTGAATATCTTAAGTCTTTCTGATGTCTAGTGGTAGTTTATTATATGGTCTTGAGCCCCATATTTGAAAGCTCTAGAGTCTAGAACCTTGTACAGTTGACGATGTATCTTGGTTCCATTAATATGAAACCATCTGTAATTATTCTCGTGTCAAACGTTGGCTGCAAAATATGTAGCAATTTTTTTAGATATTTAAGACATCCGGTTCTCACAACTTAATGGGTTATTGTGCATAGGCTATGTTAAACACAATTCTTGCTTTAATAGGAAGCCAATGTAAATTCAGTTACTATAGGAGTGATCAGTTTAATGACGATATTTTTACAATTCAATTGTGAACTGTTTTGTTGACCTTTATCTTTGTCTTTTTACCTCCGGCAACGAAGATGGGAAGAGGTTATGTTTTCACACCGGTTTGTCCGTTTGTTTGTGTATTTGAGAACTTCCTGGCCGCACTGTTACTCATACGGTAGTGAAACTTGCAGGGATTAATTATTGACAAGTAAAAACTATCCAATTATGAAAGTCTTAGGTCAAAGGTCGAGCGAAAGATCGACCGAAATAAGCTGCCATGGCGGAGGTCTGCACTCTGAGTGCTTTTCTGTTTTATGATGGGTTTCAAAAGGATAATGGATCCTTACCCCCTCCCCCCACCACAACACCCCCATCCGGTTGGGCAACATGGTCTCAGAGTTAGAAGTTCGCTATTTGCTGGCCAGCACTCCCAGTGAAATAATCGTGTTGGCTTCGTAAGGGAATCTTATTATTCTATTTCACTGGGATTGACGTTTTACAGTTTTTCCAGATGGTATTAAAATGTCTGTTGTCTTGTGTCATGTATGGAATTATTCATTCCTTTTCCAGTTGTAATTTAGCTTCAAACTGTTAAGATTTCGAGAGAGTTGAGGGCTTCCAACTAGGTTTCCCCTTCAACCTCAAATCCTGGATTGAGACCAAGATGTGTTTACATTCTTGTTACTTGTTTGTGTTACTTACTTGTGTTTCTTCAAGGCCCAACTCCACTGCTGGGGCAATGCTCCGTAGGGCATCCCTCGTACATATTTCAATTAACATCTACTGTATATTCTTGTCTGATGCACTTTTCACTCAAGTCGTAGCATTCTGTGAATAAGTGGGTTTTTAATTTCTTATCAAAACTATGCAGTCTTTCCCGATTCTTGAGATTTTCAGGCAGCGTATTATGTATTCTTGTTGAACACGATGCAAACGTTCTGTTTCATCTCGGCTCATTCAATCTATGACGATGTACGCTATGTCTTAAAGTCATAGAAGTGTCAACGGGAGAGCCATTTGATAATTCATTTATGTAATTTGATTTTCCAAATCGTAGTGCTTGGTAAGTCATAAGATATATCTTGTGAATACTTCTTGCCTTTACTGGTTGCCAATGTAGATCAATTAAGTTTTATTGCTACGTTGATATAACTGTTCAAAGTTGGAACAAATTGGTATTCTAGATGTTTTTCAAGCCAGCATCATCAATATCACTCAAATCACCTTATTTGTTTGGTGGTTTAAAGGTCGCTCATGAATGGCAGAGGCAAGGGACAGTGACATTGCCCTACCAAGCAAGACAATGCCCTAGAGATTGACCCATATATACTGTACATATGATCAGCACCCAAACCCTCTCTCCACCCAAGCTAGGACTGAGGAGGGCCAGGCTGTGGCTGCTGATGACTCAGCAGGTAAACATATAGGCTCCCTCAAACACCCATCCTTAGCTAACAAGGATGATGAAGTTGCAGCGACCATAGGAACTAACGAGTTTGAGCGGGACTCTAGGCTCAGTCTGGCGTTCACCAGTCAGGGACGTTACCAATAAGACCACCACAACCTTTGTTTACAAATAGCTACTAAAGATAATCATATTAGGAATAGTGTGTTCAGTCGAATCCTATAACTTGGATTCTGGTAACCTATTGGAAACGTCCCAGTCTGGCATTCTGCTGAACTGGGGTTCTAAATCCGTCATGCTTGATAGCTTTTAGTAGTGTCCGTAACCTCACCATCCATGTGAGCTAAAGAATAATCAACAGCCATTGCCTGGCCCTCCCTGGTCCTAGCTTGCGCTGATCATAGGTATTATATTATCAGTCTTTAGGGAGCTGTTACTGTCCCTTGCCTCTGCCATTCATAAGTGACCTTTAAACTCTATACTTATCTGCTGGGTTCCACATCTGCTCTAGGTCAATGAAGGGCTTTCCAGGACCAAGTGCCAGGCATTACGACCAAATCAATGAATCCAGTCTAATGACATTTTGTATTTTCATATTATTGGTTTATCAAAAGTTCTGCAGAGGCATGGACTTAGTTCAATCTATTTGAGGATGATAAGTCCGACTTTAGCATGAATGACATTGAAATTACAACTGAAAATTGAACTCCCTTTTGACAAGTGTAAATGGATGATTTAATGAATGACGTTTAAACATCATCATCATCATCATCTCCTCCTACGCCTATTGACGAAAAGGTTCTCGGTTATTTTTCGCCGGATGTCCCTATCTTGACCTTTTGAATCAATACTTCGCCATTCATCGGCTCCTACTTCATGCTTCATAGTCCTCAGCCATGTAGGCCTGAGTCTTCCAACTCTTTTAGTGCCTTCTGGAGCCCAGTTGAAAGTTTGGTGAACTAATCTCTCTTGGGAAATGTGAAGATCATGCCCAAACCATCTCCATCTACCCCTCACCATGATCTCATCCATATATGGCACTCGAGTAATCTCTTATAGTTTCATTGCTAATCCTGATATTTAAAATTTTTTATGGTGACGAGGAAGAAAAATAAATGAACATTGATAATTCAGGCGTGATAAGAATTAGTTTGTATGAATCAATGGATATATCATCTTAGAAACATTGCTTCTGTAAAGAAATATTTAGATGAATGTTCCCTTGGGAAAATTAGATTAATCGTGTTAATACTGGATGTAACTATTATTGCTATATCTTACTTAGCTCGAAGTACAGTTTGGAAAGTTGCAAAATAAAAGGAGAGCAAAATTAGTAAGAGAAGATTTACCCCTAGATAGGATAACCCATGAGTCATGGTATGACAATGAAACAATCTCCAATAGATTTAGTAGATTTGTGGACAAAGCCTTCAGATGAATATTTGGAGTAAAATGGCAGGACAGGATTAGAAGGGAAACTATAAGAGATTACTTGAGTACTATATGTGGATGAGACCATGGTGAGGGGTAGATGGAGATGGTTTGTGCATGCTCTTCGCACTCGCCAAGAGAGATTTGTTCACCAAACTTTCAACTGTACTCCACAAAGCCCTAGAGAGTTGGAAGACAAAGGCCTACATGGCTGAGAACTATAAAGTGTGAAGCTGGAAATGACGAGTGGAAAATTATTGATTTAAAAGCTCATAATAGAGACGACTGGCGAAATCTAAGAGAGGCCCTTTGCGTCAATAAGCGTAGGAGGAGATGGTGATGATTATTATTATTATTATTACTATCCAAGCTACAACCCTAGTTGGAAAAGCAAGATGCTATAAGCCCAGGGGCTCCAACAGGGAAAAATAGCCCAGTGAGGAAAGGAAATAAGGAAATAAATAAATGAAGAGGATAACCCATGAGCTGATTGAGCAAATTGTGTCAACACAAGAAACTGAAGAATTTTTTAATGTCATAATTAGTAGAATTCGGCAATTAGAACGGGCTACGGCATATTTCAGATGCTCAAAGAATTTACTGTACACGATAAACAAATTGCGTGCGTTCCACAATGGCTGATTTGGTTCAATTTTAGAGAATTATATTGCTGTTTCATAACCAGTATAATCTTCATGTTGTTATAGACAATGTCCGTAGAATATTGGTTGTAAATGGTTTGGCCCTAACGGAACGTAAACTCTGCTGCATGGCCAAAAAAATATCGTTTGGACAATGGGCCGTTTAATTTTCAAAGTAAAATCGTGAGAATGATGTCATCGTCTTAAATCTTAGTTACTTAGAATTACCTTACGACCAGCCACACGGGGGAACGAGTTGGGGGGAAACTCCTAAGGTATCCATTTCATTTTTATTTCGTGGATTTCAATTGTGACAGTCGTTCTATTCCAATATCTCATGCCAACATGCTTAGAGTTACTTGCTGATTCTCCATGGTCTTCTCTCAAAGCATGTCTTCGTGAAGTAACGTAAAATGTTTACGAATAATGCTATTTTTAGTTTACCCAGATGTGATTATACTTCGAGTGTGTCAGCCTGAAGTATTAGTGTGTTTGATCGCAAGAGTTTGCTTGCTTGTATTTACTTGCGAAGGTGTATGTTTTCATTAGCATTTATTGATAGGCATCAACACTTGATGTTCATTGAGGTGGTTTTAATGTATTGGGAATATAAAGCTTTTTATTGGGTACCTTAGATCTTAAATATCTATTCTGCCTTATAATTGAAGCTCGCTCTCTCTCTCTCTCTCTCTCTCTCTCTCTCTCTCTCTCTCTCTCTCTCTCTCTCTCTCTCTCTCTCTCTTTCTTGAGGAAAATAATCGCTTTTTTAAGGACTATTGACCTCTCTCTCTCTCTCTCTCTCTCTCTCTCTCTCTCTCTCTCTCTCTCTCGCGCGCGCGCGCGCCGGATACTCTCTTTAAAACAAAGACCTAGATCAAATCTCTGGTTAAGGATTCTTACAAAGTCACTGAGGAAGGGAAGGCGTCTATGTAGGCTTCGTTCGGAGGTGAAATGGAGAGAGCTGCAACACTCAAACATACGTTGGAGTTCCTTGACTTCTTCAAGGGTTGAGGATTTTAGAGGCTTAATGGCCACTTGTGAATGGCCGAGACAAGGGACAGTGACATAGCCCGTGCAAGCAGGACAATGCCCTAGAGACTGACCATGTATACATTTGCTCTGTACCTAAGGCCCCTCTCAGCCCAAGCTAGGACCAGACACAATTCATCATAAGGGCGATGGTCTCGTTGACAGGGACGTTGATAGACAAGTACTCAACGTCCATGGAAGTGATGTCCCTGTATTTATATGAGCCTCATATACCGGTAATGAAATCGGCAAATGACGGCATGCTATGCCTATTCGGTATGTAAGTGGTAAGGAGCATGTTGATTGCAAAGTGGGTTTCCATTTTTATGAGTCTTAACGTTACCATAAAGGTAACGAAGACCGTGGTTGGCAGATGGGTCGTGTTGGTTGCGGTATTTACAACTTCAGTGTGTTTATACATCATTCCTTTTCATGTCGTCTGTAAGGTTAGGGGTGAGCAGGTGAAACTTACCGTTATGGGAAAGGATTGCATCCAGATTGGTGTGGTAGTCAGCTATGGAGATAAAAATGAAGGCGACGGTCTTATCAGCTTGACAGATGTTAATGCTCTCTTGGGCCTTAAGTTTTTTGGCTGATTTATTTTTTCATTTCCCAGGTAACAATACTGCTCGTGTATTGCCTGCGTTTAGGGAGGGCCTCAGAAAGAGGCTCTGGGTGGAAGGTATCTGTTGTTTTGAGGGTGCCTTTACTTTTTGGAATGCTGGATCGAGTCGAGCAGCAGCTCAATCTTCGTCCTTTTGTCGGTTTCTTTTGGTTTTTTGACACTGTGGCAATTATGGACGAGTTTTAGAATGTCATCCTGGGCAGGGGTCGGGGTTTTATTCTGTTAAAATAATCGCCTTTTTGCTGTTGGATTCTCAGTTTGCCATTGGTGGTATCAACTGATTTCTTTAAAGGTTTTAAAGGTTTAAAAGCTGCTCATGAAGGGTAGAGGCAAGGGACAGTGACAGTGCCCTATCGAAATTCATTTTATCATATACATTCCAAGGCATTTAGCATTTCACATCGCATATTGATCGTTTATTGTCAAGTCCATATTATCGAAGCCCTTAGAGAACAAGATAGTCTTTAGTTTTCTCTTTAAAGCCTTAATAATATCTTCAGTCCTTTGGAAGTCTAGCGGGAGCTTATTGTATGGTCTTGGAACCACATATTTGAAAGCTCTAGGACCTATACAGTATACACATACTGTATATCTTGGTTCCAATAGTTTGAAACCATTTGTAACTATTCTCGTGTCAAATGTTGGCTGCACAATATGTAGCAATTCTCTCTAGATATTTTGTACACCCGGTTCTGATAATTGGATGGGTTATTGTAAATATTTTAAACAAAATTCTTGCTTTAATAGGCATCCAGTGTAAATCAATCAATATAGGAGTGATCAGTTTAATAATTATATTCTTACAAATCAGTTGAACTGTTTTTCTGAACTTCATCTTTGTCTTATTACCTCCGCCAACGAAGATGGGAGGAGGTTATGTTTTCGCCCCTGTTTGTCCGTTTGTCTGTTTATTTGTGAACAACTTCCTGGCGATAATTTGAATCGTAGAGTAGTAAATCTTTCATGGATTAGTTCTTGTGTGGAGACGTGGAAGTGATTCAATTTTGAAAGTCCTATGTTAAAGGTCATGGTCAAGGTCGACCGAAAATACGCCTACGATCTAAATTGATTCTGGGAGAGTCAAGTGGGTTTAGAGAAAGAAGCTGCCGTGGCGGAGGTCTGCACTCTAATTGTTTTTCTAGTTTGTAATGGGTTTGAAAATGATAATGGATCCTTAACCCCCTCCCCCACCAATACCACTTTCCCCTCCGGGTGGGTAACTTAGTCTCAGAGTTAAAAGTTCGCAATTTGGTGGCCAGCACTCCCAATTGAAAAATCGTGTTGGCTTCGTAAGGGAATCTTATTATTCTATTTCACTGGAATTGGCGTTTTCCAGTTTTTCCAGACAGTATTAAAATGTTTCCTTTACCTTGTGTGATATATGGAAATAGCTCTTTCAAAGCAGACAATTACAAGACCCAGTGAGGAACTTTCTCGTGATATATCTGAGCAACTGAAGGACCGTGTCCATACATGCTTTTTCTTTTCATTAGCTTTGGACGAATCTGCTGACATATGTGATGTAGCCCAGTTAAGTATTTTTATAAGAGGAATTTATTGGCCTCGAGTCACTCCATGGAAAAACCAGACGTATTTGAGAAAGTAAAGTGCTGTTTAGAAAATCAGCAATTAGGTTTTAGTAAACTCCTAAGTGTCTGTACTGATGGAGCACTGTCAATAATTGGTAGAGTTGCTGGAAATGCAGCCTTGGTCAAAAGGTTTTTAGGTCGTCCTCTTCTGAAATATTATTGCATTATACACCAAGAGTCTCGTTGTGGAAAAAGTTTGAATTAACAGCATATTATGATACCAGTTGTAAAATGTGTGAATAAGATTAGAGCAAGAGAATTAATAAGAGAGAATTCAGAGAATATTGTGAGAGGTTAGATATGGAATATGGTGATCTCATCCTTCATTGCGAGGTGCGTTGGCTTTCTAGAGGACAAGTTCTCAGCAGATTTTGGAAAATGAAAAATATTGTACGATTTCCTAAAAGAGAAAGGAGAGCTGCCCGAGAAAAATGCCCTTTTGTGTGATGAAAAGTGGATGTTTGATTTAGCATTTCTAGTTGACATTACCAGTCATCTCAATGTCCTAAATTCTAAACTGCAGGGCAAAGATATATCTGCTAAATCTGTCCACACTATCATACATATATATATATATATATATATATATATATATATATATATATATATATATGTATGTATATATATATACATATATATATATATACATATATATACATACATATATATACATATATATATACATATATATATATATACATATATATATATATATATATATATATATATATATATATATATGTACACACACACACACATATATATATATATATATATATATATATGTGTGTGTGTGTACATATATATATATATATATATATATATATATAAATATATATCCATACCTATATATATGTATATAAATATTTATATATATAATATATATATATATATATATATATATATATATATATATATATATATATATATATATATATATATATATATATATAGATAGATAGATAGATAGATATATGTGTATATACGCGCACACACACACACACACACACACACACACATATATATATATATATATATATATATATATATCAAATGATTATATGTATAACTGTCAAATATGTCAATATTACCATATTTAAAGGATGTGACGCATTTGAATTAGCAGTGATAAAAATTGGTGCATGGGAAACAAAAGGTTGGCCACCCCTGATCTACGCTATGTCTTAGTCCTGGAAGCGTCAATGTAAAAGCCATTTAACAATTCATTTATGTAATTTGATTTTTCAAATTGTAGTGCTTGGTAAGTCGTAAGATATATCTTGTAAATACTTCTTACCTTTACTGGTAGCCAATGTAGATCAATTAATAGTTTTATTGCTACATTGACATGACTGTTCAAGGTTAGAACAAATTGTTTTTCTAGATGTTTACAAGAAAGCATCATCAATATTACTGTCCTTAATCATTTATTGGTTTAAAGGTTGCACATGAATGGCAGAGGTAAGGGATAGTGACATTTCTATATCATGCCCTCTCCTCCCAAGCTAGGACCAAGGAGGGCCAGGAAATGGCTGCTGATGACTCAGCAAGTAGACCTATATGCTCCCCTAAACACCCCATCCTTAGTTCACAAGGATGGTGAGGTTACAGCGACCATAGGAACTAACATTGTAGCCAATGTAGAGCAATTGAAAATACTATTGTATATTTCTCTCACAAAACAATATAAAAAATTCTATAGGTAAATATGCATCAGCATTCTAATACTATGTTGAAATTCTTCAAATAATAGAAACAAATTCTGAATTATTTTGAACCTTATTCAAGGGTTTAAAGTATATTTAGGAACAAAGTTCTGGTATTACTGAAAATGGAGGAATCTATACCAAAGGAGTACCAGAGTTTCCAATTATATACGTTACTATATACAAATATATGGTAATCATAACCCAATATACAAAAAAGAAAATATTTTTTATAAATATGTCACTTCAATTCTACACGAGAGCATTTGCCATATCACAAATGGCAGCCCTTATATTAGGTCGTCTCATTAAGATTGAAACTTTAGCAAAGGATTTTTAAACTAGAGTGCATTAAACTTCCAATAATTAATCATATAAAGGAAATGAATATCACTAGACATCAGCAAGTCCGTTCCTAAAATTAATCTCTTTTTGAGAATCAAGGTCACATTTTTTTACTATGTAAATCTAATTGACCTAATCTCTCTCTCTCTCTCTCTCTCTCTCTCTCTCTCTCTCTCTCTCTCTCTCTCTCCCTCTCTCTCTCTCTCTCCCTCTCTCTCTCCCTCTCTTTCAAATGCTGGGGTATCGGTCACATCTCACGATACTGTGCTGCCCCTGAATACTGTGCGTTTTGTGCTGCTGAACATGACAGTCGGACCTGCCCTCATCACACCCTGTACCACCTACAGGGGTTGACACTGCCACGGTATCAAGATCACGTTCCTACCTCAATCTGCACCTGGCACCTCATATTGGAAATAGCTGAGAGGTCAAGAGCCTGGAGTCAACGTGTGGCACGGGTGTACCAGATGATCACTCACTGCATCCAGCCAGCATGTTGCACAACCGCTACCAACACCATCAGTCCCATCCATTGTTACTGTCTCCTTACAAATATTTACATTTTGTAAAGCTATAGAAGTCCTCAAGTCTTGGTGTGACTTCCTTTCGTCACGTTTTGAAGTCATTGAATCTCGTTTAGAGAGCATGAACACTCGCATCGACAGTCTTGTAGCTTCCTTTGACAACCTGACTTCTAAATTTGCTTCTAATGCCATCACACTATAATCTCTCATTGAAGCTCGGTAGGTTGTTATTGCATTAGTCACTACACTCCCTGAGAAACTTGACTTGCTTGCTACACATCTTAAGGATGTTACTGACCCTCATGCAAGACCTTTACCTTGTGACACCACCCTTTCATGCCTGTGTCACCACTGCCTCCACATCTAGTTGCCGTCCTTCTAAAAGACATTGGATAATCAATAAAAGCTTGATATCATCCAATGGAATGCCTGTGATATCATAAACTGGGAAAAACTTTCTGCACTCGAGGGATTTGTACACAGTCATTACCCAGACATTATTCTATTTCAAAGGACTTCTGCTGGTAACACTTGAGTTCAAGGAAAAAGCTCCCTCCCTCATTGGCTATGTGTTCTATGTCCATCTAGTTAGATATGGCCTCATGGGAGAAATCTATTCAACATAAACTTCTCCCAAACTCTGGAGATGAAGCCACATATCAGGCATCGTGCTAGTGCCATGACACTAGGCAATTTAACTTCTCAGGCAGAGAGGAAGGCGAGAGATGACAGCCTTGTCTTCATGAGACGACCAAGTCCTGAGACTCTGCACTAACATTAACTATAAAGATGGGATTTGGTTGCTCCACAACATTGTGCACAAACAGATTCCTGGCACAAATAAATGGAAAGTACCAACCATCAAACAAGCGTCTGTTCCAAGTGGCATCTCATCAACGGGATTGTGATGAAGAAACCCACAATTGTCTTCCACCACAGCCCTACTCAGTACATACAGGACCTTATTGATGAGTAGCCAAAAGAGTTGCGAACCACCAACATTCCAGCTCATGTACGAGAGTCTCTCCCTACATAAGAAAATCACCATGCTCTTCATCTCAGTTCCGCCTTACTGCGTACTGATGAAGAGGACACCGTAGCCATAATTGAGGAAGAGCTACGATGTGCCTTAGCAAGGAGTAAGAAGTCAGCTCCAGGTGATGATGGCATTACCTGTGCAGTCCTTTGCACACTCATAAAATTACCTGCTGACCTTCTGCTCCAGCTCTACAACCTCTACCTCAGCATGAGATATGTTCCACAAGTATGGACTTATCGTACAATTGTGCCCATCCCCAAGCCTGGCACTGACAAATTCTGATATATCTCCCTCTCCTCTTGTTTCTGTAAAGTATTCAAACTTAATTTCCTCTCACGTCCTATGTTCTGGCTGCAAAATAAGCTTTTACTCAGGCTATATGGCTCCCTACTCCAATGACGAACATATCGTTGTTTCATAGAGCAACCTATGGATTCCTCCTCAAGCAAGACTTCTGGCTAACAGCACCGTTAACCATCTTGCAAAGGCTACCTGTCAACTGGATCCTCCACATATTGATGTTCCTATTTCATTTCTCCTGTACTGCAGGGAAATGGTGTACCAGGCTGCCCGCTCACCAGCAGTGCCAAGAGGACTCTATCAGTGTACCATTATACCACTATGTTCCCTTCCTTCCTCATCAACATAAACATCACTGCAATGGACTCATAATTTGCCGAAATAAACGTGGTGTATATTCTTTGGCGACCAGTTTGGCAGATGGCTGAGCAAGGTGAAGTTCCTCCCTTCTCCTCCTGTAGGTCATGTGACATGCCCAACGCCAACACCCTGGAACCCTATTGCCTGCAATGTTTGCTTGTTAGTGATTTCTCACCACAAAGATTCACAGTAGCTGATGCATGTAAACAATTGTTGACAGATAATAAATTGCTTGGAGAAATTCTCATGTGCCATCCCTACTTTAGTGGATACTGAACAAGCATTACTTTTCATTAAATCAACTGTTTTGTGATATTAACCAAAGAAAGGTACGAAATCAAACTCTGAATTCTATTCTGTATTATACATCAATAAATTTGTTATAACATAATTATTATTTAGAGGTAAACAATATCGTTATAAGATGTTTCTTTGTACTCAAATGTCTGACGCTGTCACTTTTAGACATTTTAGTATTTTTTAAGAGATAGACACCTATTTTCAAAATATTTTTCATAATTCTAACCATCCTTCGCATTCAGATCTTCCCCGACAATACCATCCTGTTCGTAATACTATGTATTTAGTTAATTCTTATGGTCATGCTTTCTCCATCGTGAGGCTCAATACTGCACAGCAAACGTTTTATGTTGAACAGGCTGACATAAGTCCTTTTATAGTTCATATATGAAAGATCTGTTTTAATGTTATTATTGTTCTTAATACGTGTTATCTTAATTGTTCATTACTTCTCATATAGTCTATTAATTTCCTTATTTCTTTTCTTCACTGAGCTATTGTTTCTCTGTTTGAGCCCTTGGGCTTATACCATTCTGCTTTTCCAATTAGGGTTGTAGCTTAGCTAGTATATAATAATAATAATAATAATAATAATAATAATAATAATAATAATAATAACAATAATAATAATAATAATAACAGAAATTAATTGCAATTTTCATATGTGTACTTTACGGTACCGGGAACAGTATTGCCACCTACTGCCAAGAAAAGGCAACTATACGCAGCAGTCAAAAATTGGGATTTCAAAAAGTATTGTATATGGTAGGCGTATCCTTGATATTTAAAACATCTTTATACCTTTATCTTATTTTAAAGACTTCACTGATGATACACACACACACACACACACACACACACACACACACACACACACACACACACACACACATATATATATATATATATATATATATATATATATATATATATATATATATATATATATATATATATATATATATATATATATATATATATATATATATATATATATATATATATATATATATATATATATAACTATGTTCCTTATAAAGAGTGTTTTAATCGAAACTTCAAGAAAATCCTGATTTTACTTCCACTTAAAAGTCGGAAAAAGTTAACGCTGAGGCCATCTGTTAGCCTATTATAGATCTATTATATACAAATTGTATTTCTAATTAGACAATGTAATTTATAAGGGTACCTAATTTCCGATTTTATTATTAGATATTGAGTATTTTCGTGTCTTTAATTCACATCAAAATATCTTTTTCTGCTAATATATTTGAAGAACCTTATTTTCTTTGTACATAATGTTTTAAATTGAAATTCCACCATAATGTTATAATATTCGTGGGACTAATAGAATAAAAAGAATAATGTTGAGGCTGTCCGTTTTTATTCAAAATATTGCTCAAAATACGTAATCTATAATAAAGTTAGGATATAGAAGATATAGTTTAGTTATAGCTTTATTTGTAAAATGACAAAAAGCGTCACCTAAAATTTAAAAGAAAACGACACTTTATTTGTATAATAGGTATAACTTATTTAAATTGTTTTTATTGTTATGAAACTTGACTTGATATTATGTATTAAAAATGCATCATATATGTAAAAATAATATTTTTGATATATAATAAATTAAGTATACGTACTAAAGGAATGTCAATATAATATGATATACAATTATACATCTAGAATAATATGACATTTTAATAGCATTTTTTCAAGATAATTAATTTTCTTCTCTACCGATAGATGGCGTCAACGTCCACTTTTTAGGACGTGTGTCCGATTAAAAAACTGGGACGAGGCGAATTAAATTCTTGATATTATTATGTTTTCTTATATATTCATCAATATATATCAACCACAGTGACATTTAATATCAAATTCAATATCGAGAATACATATTCAATAAAAAGAAATGAGACATACTTTAGGCTGTTCAAGGACTCGAACCCTTGACTCATCGTTGAAACAACAGTATATCAGAACAACGGTTTTTATTCTAATTGTTCTGTTCTTATAAATAAATAGTTTCATTTTGTTCTGAACTGTAAAAAGGAGTTGCTTCGCCAAATTAATCAATTAAAATTGACATATTTTCAAAGAATGATTAACTTTGATATATTTTTTTCTATATATAAATGGTTCTTCATAATATGGAAAATGTGTCGTCTTCAGCATATATATATATATATATATATATATATATATATATATATATATATATATATATATATATATATAATATATATATATATATATATATATATATATATATATGTGTGTGTGTGTGTGTATCTGTATCTGTATCTGTATCTGTGTCTGTGTATATATATATATATATATATATATATATATATATATATATATATATATATATATATATATATATATATATATATATATATATATATATATATATAATATATATATATATATACTTGTTTTCAAACATAAACAGTTGGGAGTGGGTGGGTCGTTTCTTAGCATTATTATTGATTTTTTTAAGTAATAGATCTCAAAGAGTTGTTGTTGATGGGCACCATAGTGAATATAAGAATGAGATATCCGGTGTTCCACAGGGTAGTGTTTTTGGCCCATTACTTTTCATACTATGTACACATGACATGTGGTTTGGCCTAGAAAACAAGCTTGTTGCATATGCAGATGATGCTACTCTCTTTGCATCAATTCCATCCCCTGAATGTAGATCTGTGGTTGGTGAATCCCTATATAGAGATTTAGCTAAAATTAGTGCATGGTGCAAATTATGGGGTATGAAGTTGAATCCTAACAAAACTCAAAGTATGATTGTAAGTAGGTCAAGGACTGTGGCTTCTCAACATCCGGTTCTCAATATTGATAATGTTTCTTTAAATTTGTATGACTTTTAAACTTTAGGTGTGATTCTCGACAGCAAATTTACTTTTGAGAAACACATTAGGTCTGTGTCTTCTTTAATTGCTCAAAAAAATGGCCTATTGAAAAAGTCTTAAAAGATTTTCGGTGATCAATCTATTTTGAGGAAGTGTTTTAATTCTTTCATTCTACCTTGTTTTGAGTATTGTTCTCCTGTCTGGTGTTCAGCTGCTGATTTTCCTCTTAGTTTGTTGGACAGAAACTTACGGTTTATTAAATTCTTATTCCTGATCTAGATATTAATCTTTGGCACCGTCGTTTAATTAGTTCATTATGCATGTTGCATAAGATTTTTCATAACTCTGACCATCCTTTACATTCAGATCTCCTGGACAATTCTATCCTGTTCGTAATACTAGGCTGGCAGTTAATTCTAATAGCCAGGCCTTTTCCATCATAAGACTCAATACTACGCAGTACTCTAGAAGTTTTATTCCAGGTGTTGCCAAGTTGTGGAATGATCTTCCTAATCGGGTAGTTGAATCAGTAGAACTTCAAAAGTTCAAAGTTGGAGCAAATGTTTTTATGTTGAACAGGCTGACATGAGTTTTTTTTATTGTTTATATAGGACATATCTGTTTTGACGATGTTACTGTTTTTAGAATGATATATTGTTAATTTATTCTCATCGTTTATTTATTTCCTTATTTCCTTTCCTCACTGGGCTATTTTTCCCTCTTGGAGTCCTTGGGCTTATAGCATCTTGCTTTTCCAAGAGAAGAGGTGTAGCCTACACCTTCATATCTATACTGGTATATTAGAATGAAAATCGTTTATTGATACACATTTCTAATCTTTTGTGCTCTGATTTGTCAGGTGCTCCAAACTTGCGATGTAGACGAAGCATGTAGCTCTCTCTCTCTCTCTCTCTCTCTCTCTCTCTCTCTCTCTCTCTCTCTCTCTCTCTCTCTCTCTCTCTCTCTCTCTCTCTCTCTCATCAGTTGAAGAAGAGGAGACATTTCTAAGTCATAAAGGAGGATTTTTTACCATGTAAGATGACTCCTCATTAACAACTGCTTGGCAATCTCCCGGACTGGGGTTCGCGACCCACTCAACCTTTATAGTTTCTTGTGGTGTCTGCAACCTCACCATCCTTGCGAGCTAAGGATGGGGTGTTTGAGGGAACCTATAGGTCTACATGCTGAGTCTTCGTGAGCCATTGCCTGGCCCTCCCTGGTCCTAGCTTGGGTGAAGAAGGGACTTGGGGGCTGAACATATGTGTATATGATCAGTCTCGTCTAGGACATTGTTACTGACCCTTGCTTGTGCCATTCATGAGCGCCCTTTAAACACCGAGAGAAAAGTAAGGCTTTTATAATTCTAGCATAGTATTTGGGTAAATATAAATAAAAACATATAATCTACTCAGGAAAGTACGGGTACTCTCTCTCTCTCTCTCTCTCTCTCTCTCTCTCTCTCTCTCTCTCTCTCTCTCTCTCTCATATCCACAGACCTTTGCCTAGACTTCCGTCTTTACCCAACACACACATCTGCGCACATACACAATTGCGTTTCATATATACCTATAGGCAAAGAATCAACGGTTAGTTGCATGTAAGAACAGCCTTGCATAAACACACGCACGCACGCACATTACTGTAGCAAGTTGCTCCTTGCAACGGCCCGTAGGTGCTAGTTGCAAGTTTTAATGTCCTCCTTCGAAGGTGATGAGAAGACATTATGCTTCTCTGTCTCATAATAACTCCTCTTCTCCCTATCCCTGTCCCAAAGAACCTCTATGTCTCCCCTATCCCACCCATCCCGAGGAACATTAATAGTCCCCCCCCCCCCAAGGACCCATCCCAACCCCTACCTCCCACCCTGTCTCCAACCCTATCCAGCTATCCCTCCCATCCCCATCCGCCAACCTGGTCCTTCCCGTATCCTACCCAGTCCCTTCCCTATCCTACACCGTATTCCACACTGTCCCTCTCTTCCTCTTTCCTACCCTGACCCACAGGCAATAATGCTCAAAATATTCAAATAATTGAGGAGATTTACATAAGAAACAATGGCGTAGGCCTAGTTTTACATAATCGTGAATTAGACGTATTTCGTGTTCGAATGTCTTTCATTCCAACTTCCACTCTGCCTAATTAAATCATTGTAAAAGTTTTACGATTATAGGCCTGGAATAAGCATATGCAAATCAAGTCACTTAGACTTACACTTAAATAAATTCTCCAACTTATGATTAACGATATTAAATTTAAATTTCAAAAACGAAGCCAACGCCAAATCAAATCGAACGCAAATTCTTCCGTTAAAAAGACGTATACCATTGTAAAGGGGAAAATGAAATCACCCTTACCGTCTGACATCGTAAGGGTGAGAACAGCTTGCTCCAGATAATTGGATACACACTAAAATGTTGTGGAATTATTTACCTTTTTGCTAATTTTATTTATTATTAGCTATAACATATTTCAATTTGACTTTTCCGTCATATTACATTGAAAAAGTGAAACTGGAGGACCAAAATAAGTATCATTCTTCACACAAACAAACAAGCGCCACTAGCTAGGCCTATGTTCCCATGCAACCTGCAGCAACACACTACACCGCTTAAATGTTTTCTTAGGTTTTACTTACATTAATTATTTGAATATTTTTCGTTATTATTGTTCGTAAATAGAACATTAAATTAGACTCATTCGTGTGATCTTGACCAAGTAATATGCATATTGAGTTGCTTCTGCTCTCTCTCTCTCTCTCTCTCTCTCTCTCTCCCAAGAGGTTGGATATCAAGAATGACGAATGTGAAGTATAAAGTACAGTATATTATTATTATTATTATAATTATTATTATCATTATTATTAATATTATCATTATTATTAATATTATTATTATTATTATTATTTTTAAGCTACGACCCTGCTTGGAAAAGAAGGATGCTTTAAGCCCAAGGGCTTCAGCAGGGAAAATAGCCCAGTGAGGAAAGGAAATAAGGAAATAGAATAATAGGCTATACCCTCAAGCAAGAGAAATAACCCGAGATCATGGTACAGAGGCTATGGCAGTACCCACGGATAGAGAACAATGATTTGATTTGGAACACATATAGCTCAAAATTCATTACTTTTTGAAACTGAACAAAAGAATTACTTCTGAAAATGTGCACACAAAAAAAAAAGAGAGAGAGAGAGAGAGAGAGAGAGAGAGAGAGAGAGAGAGAGAGAGAGAGAGAGAGAGAGAGAGAGAGAGAGAGAGAGAGCACTTTCCATTCTGTTATTACCTTGTAGCCAACCAACAACGTGAAAATAGGTGACGTCATTGCTGGGTGCGTGAGTGCCAATCACTGACTGACCCCTATAGTCCAACTAGTACCTTCTGTCGAAACCTTAGATGCCCCTTTCAGGGTTTCCCAAGACTAGTCCATGCTGAAATTTCTACCAGTTCCCTCACACACACACACACACACACACACACACACACACACACACACAGATTTAGTTAGGTTGTTGCAGTATTTCAAAACAGTTTAGTTCTTTATAATATATATCAGAATAGTCATAAATTTCACTCTGTAATTACAATGGATTTTTTTTGGTGTGGGACTGAAAAATCATTGTAATTGAAAGGATTTCAAATCAGTCTTGGATTGAATTTCTCAACTTGTCGAACAAAATGTTTATGGCAATTTTAGTGAAGAAATGTTGTCTTAATGATTATCAGTATCACTGGTAAGTTTCTCAGTATATGGGGGAATAGAGTTTTGAGGTTGATAAATTCATGTAAAATTTCACTAACTTTTTTTTAGTCAAATTTGAAAAGGGTTATAATGATTAACATCACATAAATAAAATATTAAAGATCAACAAGAGTTTAAGTTTATCTTAGAGCAGTTTGCAATACATAACCAGTTAAGTTAGAAAGATAATTATACAATATTTCTGAGTAGTTTGAAATATACTATTCACTAAAAATGCAAGTGAAAATAGAGCATATATATGCTTTGGCTGTAACGTGAATAACTCAAAATATATGTAATGCACTTAATTAAGCTCAGTTCACATTTCAGAAGTTTAACCAATCTGGATATATTTAGGTATAACAAACGAGACACCCTTCTCTCTCTCTCTCTCTCTCTCTCTCTCTCTCTCTCTCTCTTCTATATATATACTCATATACATATATATATATATATATATATATATATATATATATATATATATATATACAGAGAGAGAGAGAGAGAGAGAGAGAGAGAGAGAGAGAGAGAGAGAGAGAGAGAGACTTGCATAGGAAAACTGAATCTACAAGTTATATGGGTTCTTAACAAAGCCGAGTGTTTTCTCCAGTGGTCTACACCAAGCCCCTCCAACCTCCGCGGTCATCTAAGGCACCGGAGGAAGCAGCAGGGCCTACCGGAACTGCGTCACAATCGCTCGCCATTCATTCCTATTTCTAGCACGCTCTCTTGCCTCGCTCACATCTATCCTCCTATCACCCAGAGCTTTCTTCACTCCATCCATCCACCTAAACCTTGGCCTTCCTCTTGTACTTCTCCCATCAACTCTATCACAGATTAACACTCGAAAACTCCAAAATTTTATTGGCAAGTTCCACACAGTATTCCTTCTATGCTGCCCCAGTCTCGTTTTGACTAAGATTGAGACCTCGGATCGTCTCCACTTCCCCTATCTAGATAGAAAACTAATCAAGACCTAACTGACTATCCGTGTATACCACAATGCAACATAAACATAAAACACTACTGTTATATCCTGTGTGGTAGATTACATTCTCTCATTTTCGGACACTTAGTCCGGGAGCACACTAGCGACTTTGTGGCGCCACAAAGCCACAGCATCGTGTGGCGGGGATGTGGTCTGTCTCCCATAGGTTTCCATTGTTTTCAAGTTTTGCCGCGCAAACTAGCGACTGTGGCAAGCGTCTGTGGCAAGCGTCTGTGGCTCTCTGTCGCTCATCCCCGCCACAGGCGTGGCGTGGCTTTGAAAACAATGGAAACCTATGGGAGACTACATCCCCGCCACACGATGCTGTGGGTTTGTGGCGCCACAGAGTCGCTAGTATTTGCAAACACCTTTGATAACTTTCTATACGATGGGTGGTTTCATTTGTTATACCAAATTAAAACTCATTGATTCAAGTTCTTCTATGCATTGACATTTCTATAGATTAATTCATTATCAATTTCCACGATCTAATTCTTATTCATTACTTTGGGAGACCTGAAAAATATTGCAGTATTTAATGGAATGAATCTGTCTATTCCGGTTTGCACTAAAACAGCAACACAGAACATTTTATTCGATAGAACTGCATGTAGGTCTTGACTGACAATGGTTTTAAAGTGTTGTAATATGCAATTTCTTATAGATCATTACTACCTCATTTTTTTGTAGATTAATGTCTATGATGGATTAATTAGGATGGATGAATTAATTTGGTTCATTTTGGCCGGCGTTGGGACCTGTGAGGCCAATCCATTTCTGGGTACAATGCTGCAGAAACCTCAGGTAGTGCTTACAGTATACCACTTTAAGTGAACTCACCATTGGGTTTGTTGTCGATGCGATGCTACTGTTCGCGGATTTGAATGGCTGGATAGTTTGTGGTTCCTTGCTGGACGTATTAGGAAGAATTCTTCAAGGGAAACTTCATTTCTGTACTGGGCATACTATGTATTTGTTTACGACGTCCCGTCTTATCCAATGAGTTTCTACACAAGGGAGACAAGCTTGCTCTTTTGATGGCGACTGTGGATTGGATTCTTTTATAGTAATGTGTGTTGGACTCGCTGGTTACGGTTTGATAAAACTGTTATGTATCCAGAGTGTTTCTAACTCTCCTTTCGACGTCCTTGTTCAAATATCTGTTGGACTTGAGTGATACCCGTACGATTTCTTCACGGGTGGCTTTCCATGTTGACAATTGTCAGAAAGTCCATCCTTGCTCTGCTAGAACGTAAAACTCTTACGTGGCTAGAACATCCGTCAGAGGTCTTCAACTTGTTAGGCCCTTTCTCCATCTGCCCAAAAAGGCGTCCCTCTAGAATTTCAACATAGAAGTTCGTGAAGAGGATCCCTGTGGAAGTATAGGTGGACCTTGTGCGTCGGTCTTCACAAGGAGACTTGTAGATTAGTGCCATCAATAACTTGGCAATTATTTCATCAACACATACAATTGTGAACAAGGACTCCATCTCTATGAGAGCAATAATTATAATGGGGACAAAAGGTTGCCCTCAAAGTAAACAATATGCATTGTACAGAAATCCCTTGATTGTGGTCGGGAAGTTCGTATGATTGGCCTTGATTTTAGTGCTGCCTTTGACCGTGTTAATCATGAGGCCCTTGTTTTCAAACTGAAACAGTTGGGAGTGGGTGGGTCGTTTCTTAGCATTATTATTGATTTTTTAAGTAATAGATCTCAAAGAGGAGTTGTTGATGGGCACCATAGTGATTATAGGAATGTGATATCCGGTGTTCCACAGGGTAGTGTTCTTGGCCCATTACTTTTCATACTATATACACATGACATGTGGTTTGGCCTAGAAAACAAGCTTGTTGCATATGCAGATGATGCTACTCTCTTTGCATCAATTCCATCCCCTGAATGTAGATCTAGGGTTGGTGAATCCCTTAATAGAGATTTAGCTAGAATTAGTGCATGGTGCAAATTATGGGGTATGAAGTTGAATCCTAACAAAACTCAAAGTATGATTGTAAGTAGGTCAAGGACGGTGGTTCCTCAACATCCGGATCTCAGTATTGATAATGTTTCTTTAAATATGTATGACTCTTTCAAAATTTTAGGTGTGATTCTCGACAGTAAATTTACTTTTGAGAAACATATAAGGTCTGTGTCTTCTTCAATTTCACAAAAAATAGGCTTATTGAGAAAGTCTTTCAAGATTTTCGGTGATCAATCTATTCTGAAGAAGTGTTTTAATTCTTTCATTCTACCTTGTTTTGAGTATTGTTCTCCTGTCTGGTCTTCAGCTGCTGATTCTCATCTTAATTTGTTGGACAGAAACTTACGGTCTATTAAATTTCTTATTCCTGATCTAGATATTAATCTCTGGCACCGTCGTTCAATTAGTTCATTATGTATGTTGCATAAGATTTTTCACAACTCTGACCATCCTTTACATTCAGATCTCCCTGGACAATTCTATCCTGTTCGTAATACTAGGCAGGCAGTTAATTCTAATAGCCAGGCCTTCTCCATCACGAGGCTCAATACTACGCAGTACTCTAGAAGTTTTATTCCAGCTGTGACCAAGTTTTGGAATGATCTTCCTAATCGGGTGGTTGAATCAGTAGAACTTCAAAAGTTCAAAGTTGGAGCAAATGCTTTTTTGTTGACCAGGCGGACATAGTCTTTTTATAGTTTATTTATGACATATTTGTTTTTGATGTTGTTGATAGTTTATTATATGACATGTCTGTTTTGACGTTGTTTCTTATTTTAGAATGATTTATTGTTAATTTGTTCTCTTCATTTATTTATTTCCTTATTTCCTTTCCTCACTGGGCTATTTTTCCCTGTTGGAGCCCCTGGGCTTATAGTATCTTGCTTTTCCAACTAGGGTTATAGCTTGCATAGTAATAATAATAATAATAATAATAATTCTACTTTCTCATAAATCCGAAAGCGTCAAACAATCGTGTATATATTTAGCAGTGGAGGCTGGCAGGAAGAGAAATTATATGCTGTGGAGATAAACTTGTACACTCCAATAACTTAATTAACTTTGAATTATGCTGAAAATGTAGACTTTTTGATACACGAATCTCTCTCTCTCTCTCTCTCTCTCTCTCTCTCTCTCTCTCTCTCTCTCTCTCTCTCTCTCTCTCTCTCTCTAGAGCCCATGTAATAATAGATAGGCCTCTACGTCCTTGCTCTTTTATTGGTTATATCCGTCATCTTTTGTGAATTATCTAGACTGCAAAAACGCCATTCTTGTCGGTGGGGTGGGGGGGGGGGGTTACAGATAGTATTTGCTGCCGTTGCAACTCGCCTGGTGTACTGTAGGCACTAGTTTCATGTCATTGCACTGATTCTTTGGCTATGCGTACTTGCATTTTCTCTATATCCTACCTTTTTCTGTTCCCTTCCTTTCCTTGTGCAACTTCAGGGTTTACTTCTAAAAGGAACTTTGGCGCTGAAACTCAAAATTTCTAAATTAATCTAAAAAGTTCAAAAAGTTCTATGAAATTTTTCAATTGCAACATTCGCTACAAACATTTTTATAGAAGTAGCATTTATCGATGTATATTATTATGTAACAACTTGAGGCTATTGAGTGAATACGTATAATTATAAATTCAATTGTGACGTCATTCTTCAAAAGTTCACAACGTTCAGTTATTTTGGTCAATCTGCATTGCCGCTCTTATTAGGCTCCCAGGGCTGGTGTTAGATTTGAAGTCTAGAGTTACAATGGTCTTCACATCTCTCTCTCTCTCTCTCTCTCTCTCTCTCTCTCTCTTTGTAGGTCTTGGTAAGAGTGATATTGCAATCATAAGATCCTATAATTGGAAACTGGTACGAATATCTCTCTCTTTGACAGCTGATATTGTAGAGAGAGAGAGAGAGAGAGAGAGAGAGAGAGAGAGAGAGAGAGAGAGAGAGAGCTCATTTTCCAACTGTTCAATTTGTTGAGTGTGTGGGGGAAAGGTCGAGAGTCTGTATAGGGCTTATCCAGTTTGTCATTAAAGGAAAAAGCGGTCTATTCATGCTCTTCATCTCCCTGAGCCTTTTTGTCTGGTGGATATCAATTCAACATCTTTTATATAGATTATAATACTGAGTAGTAAGAGCTGTATTTTACCTACATTTCTATATACTAGTAGTAATTTTATGAATAGTGAACTATCGCTCCAATATGAAAAAATACATACAGACGGTGTATGTCTGTACATATTTTTGTACATAAGTATGTATGCACCTATATGCATCTATGCCAGTACCTACTGTATATATGTGTAAGGACGTCCATGAATAATCTTCCATTTGATATATTTGCTCTTGTGGATTAATTTATCTTAAAAAAAATGATAAATCCGCCCAGTCTACTGCTACCAATAGAGTTTAATTAACAACGAGTCGTGTTTATTAACAATATGGATAATGCAATATAAGGGATATTTGATCATGTTGAAAATATCTTAGTCAATAAGTGTTTAAGGAGAAGTTCTCCCTCTCTCCAGTATTTGATTCTAAGCTATTTTTCCTGTTGGAGGCCCTTGGGCTTATAGCATCCTGCTTATCCAACTAGGGTTGTAGCTTAGCAAGTAATTATAATAATAATAATAATAATAATAATAATAATAATAATAATAATAATAATAATAATAATAATAAAAATATTGATAATGATAATAATAATAATCAAAATAATTAATAATAATAATAATAATAATAATAATAATAATAATAATAATAATAATAATAATAATAATAACTTAAATCAAATCGTTGAGGATCAAATCACTTGAGAGATTATCTAGGAATTGATTTTGTTTCTCCTGTCTTATGATATAATTGATGGACAGAAAATAGATCGTTGATTATAATTGCTTAGTGTTGAGTGTTAATCTTGTGATTAAAATTGAATAACAAAATAATTCAATAAAGTCATCATATTAAGTTTCATGTTATTAATAATAATTTTTATCTGTAGAATCTGTTAAGAAAACACCGCTGTTAGATAAGTCAGTAATGTGTTTAATACAACATTCTTACAATGCAAGAAATAATGCTTTGAGAGAGAGAGAGAGAGAGAGAGAGAGAGAGAGAGAGAGAGAGAGGGGGGGGGGGAGAGAGAGACGTTGTTACTGTTATTAGAATGATTTATTGTTAATTTGTTCCCATCATTTATTTATTTCCTTATTTCCTTTCCTCACTGGGCTATTTTTCCCTATTGGAGCCCTTGGGCTTATAGCCTCTTGCTTTTCCAACTAGGGTTGTAGCTTGGCTAATAATAATAATAATAATAGTAATAATAATAATAGGGTTCCAAATCAAGCATTTCCGGGTGATTAAAAAACCCAGTATTGAAGATCCTATTAACCACTTTCTCGTAGCTCAAAGGACAAGAGTATGCTAAAAACAGCTCTTATGGTCGAAACTCGTGGGAAATCGGTTGAACTATCGTCCTTCTCTCACGGAGTAAGACCTTGCTGAACACCTGTATCCATCAAATGATCATTTGGCCGGAAATCTTCACAAAAAGGTGAAATATTCGACCTTCCGAGTCTGGTGCAAGGTGGTAGGCACACTTGACACCATGTTATAAACAATTTCATCATCGATATATTTTAGATATATTCTACTGGTACTGAGTCTGTACCCTTGACTTCAATTATTTTAGGTTAGAGTTCTTTTGCTTTAGGGTACACAAGATTATTATTCTTTCTTCATTTAATTTCTTCACAAGGATATTTTCCATGTTGAAGCCCGGTTTTTCCAACTAATAATAATAATAATAATGATAATAATAATGACAAATACCTGTAGCATTGGAATGTCATTTCCCAATGTTTTATGCTGAATGTGCGGTCACACGCATTTCCTTGGAGCAATTAAACTCATTCACATTCATATTGTATCTATACACACACATACACACACACACATACACACATTATATATATATATATATATATATATATATATATATATATACATACATATATATATATATATATATATATATATATATATATATATATATATATATATATATATATATATGTCTGTTGTAGGTTTATATGCATTTTTAACGTCTTTCGGCAAAACGTCTTAATAAGTTTGCTGAAGTTAATCCTCTGTTCCCTTCTCTAGTTTGCAATTTGGTTTTCATAAAGGCCTTGGAGCATGTGATGCCCTTCTTACAATCTCCAATGCTGTACAGAAATCCCTTGATTGTGGTCAGGAAGTTCGTATGATTGGCTTGATTTTAGTGATGCCTTTAACCGTGTTAATCATGAGGCCCTTGTTTTCAAACTCAAACAGTTGGGAGTGGGTGGGTCGTTTCTTAGCTTTATTATTGATTTTTTAAGTAATAGATCTCAAAGAGTTGTTGTTGATGGGCACCATAGTGAATATAGGAATGTGATATCCGGTGTTCCACAGGGCAGTGTTCTTGGCCCATTACTTTTCATACTATATACACATGACATGTGGTTTGACCTAGAAAACAAGCTTGTTGCATATGCAGATGATGCTACTCTCTTTGCATCAATTCCATCCCCTGAGTGTAGATCTGTGGTTGGTGAATCCCTATATAGAGATTTAGCTAAAATTAGTGCATGGTGCAAATTATGCGGTATGAAGTTGAATCCTAACAAAAGTATGATTGTAAGTAGGTCAAGGACAGTGGCTCCTAAACATCCAGATCTCAGCATTGATAACGTTTCTTTAACCTTTTATGACTCTTAAAATTTTAGGTTTGATTTTCGACAGCAAATTTACTTTTGAGAAAGACATAAGGTCTGTGTCTTCTTCAATTGCACAAAAAAATTGGCTTATTGAGAAAGTTTTTTTTTTTTTAAGATTTTTGGTGATCAATCTATTCTGAAGAAGTGTTTTGATTCTCTCATTTTACCTTGTTTCGAGTATTGTTCTCTTGTCTGGTCTTCAGCGACTGATTCTCATCTTAATTTGTTGGACAGAAACTTACGGTCTATTAAATTCCTTATTCCTGATCTAGATATTAATCTCTGGCATCGTCATTCAATCAGTTCATTATGCATGTTGCATAAGATTTTTCATAATTTTGACCATCCTTTACATTCAGATCTTCCCGGACAGTTCCATCCTGTTCGTAATACTAGGCAGGCAGTTAATTCTAATAGCCAGGCCTTCTCCATCATGAGGCTCAATACTACACAGTATTCTAGAAGTTTTATTCCAACTGTTACCAAGTTGTGGAATAACTTCGTAATCAGGTAGTTGAATCGGTAGAACTTCAAAAGTTCAAACTTGCTGTAGATGTTTTTATGTTGAACAGGCTGTCATAAGTCCCTTTATAGTTTTTATATGAAATATCTGTTTTAATGTTGGTAATGTTTTTAAAATATTTTATCTTAATTGTTGATTATTTTTTATATCTTTTGTTTATTTCCTCATTTCCTTTCCTCACTAGGCTATTTTTCTCTGTAGGAGCCCTTGGGCTTATAGCATATTGCTTTTCCAACTAGGGTTGTAATAATAATAATAGTAATAATATCATTATAATAGCTTGGATATTGAAAGTTATTGCTGCCCCAGTGGCATTGGTTCTATATGAAACCTTCTCTATGGTTCTTATAACTTTCTTCTCATCATTAATGCATTCTGCTAGTAATTGTGCATATCCAAACACAGGTGGATATATAAAGTCGTGCTCTCTGAACTGGCTCTTGACTACACACAGTATAAATGAATACAGATACAATCTAGTCATAATCGCCAATAGGACAAATATTCCTACAAACTAACGAGCATAGTGGGAACGATGAAATCTGGCCTTCTGTCACCCATTGTGAGTCCTCCATCAAATCACCTGGATTCTTGGAGGGACACAAGTATAAGCAGTCAAAGTCACATGACGCATATCTCGGATCCCATCATCAGTCTAAAAATGAATCCTCTGTGGATTTAGTCAGTCTACGGAAAGAGAAAATGACAGAATGGCAGGCCTACATGGCTGAGGACTATGAAGCGCACGAAGTAGATGATGATGAATGGAGAAGTATTGATATAAAAGCTCAAGATTGAGACGAATGGCGAAATCTAACAGTGGCCCTTTGCGTCAATAAGCGTAGATGATGAAGATTTGAGGGAGCCTATATGTCTATCTGCTGAGCCATCAGCAGTCATTGCCTGAGCCTCCTTGGTCCTAGCTTTGTTGGAGAGGGGGTTTGGGCACTGATCATATGTGCAGTATATATGGTCAGTCTCTGGGACATAGTTCTGCTTGATAGGGCAATGTCACTGTACCTTACCTCTGCCATTCATGAGCAGCCTTTAAACCTTTAAGAGGGTACACTCAGGTACATTACTCTATCTTGTTTCTCTTACTCTTGTCTTTTATTTGAATATTTATAGTAAACAAATAAAAGATTTATCTTAATGTTGTTACTGTTCTTAAAATAATCTATTCTAATTGTTCTTTACTTCTCATTTAGTTTATTTCCTTATATCCTTTCCCTACTGGACTCTTTTCCTTGTTGGAGCCCTTGGGCTTATAGCATCCTGCTTTTCCAACTGGCTTAGCAAGTAATAATGATAATAATAATAATGATATATTGGTTAAGTGTGTGCAATTTTGCATATGACTATTTTTTCCAAATTACCAAAAAAATACATATAGGCCTAAAATTAGTTCGAAATATCATTAGTAGATAAATTAAAACTTTATTTATTCATAGCAAATAGAGATTTGTTTCAAGACCTTTTTCGGCGATGAGAATTGAGTAGGCTTCAAGCTCAAACTTTGGGTAAGCTTTAGGTACAATGAGAGAGAGAGAGAGAGAGAGAGAGAGAGAGAGAGAGAGAGAGAGAGAGAGAGAGAGAGAGAGAGAGAGATTTTAAGATATCAAAAAAGGGCCACTGTCCTGAAGCTTCGTGTCACTCGGAGGTGATGACGTCATATTGTTTTGTTTCGTTTATTCAATAAGATTTTGCTTACTCACTAATGATAATGACACAGTAGTAATGATAATGATAATAGTAACTTTGATAATAAGTATTTAAGGATTAATTTGTTATTCATAGAGATGAACTTCACAAATCTCATAAATCGTATCTTCTATTGTTTTTTTCTATGATCTGTAATGTTACGCTATCGATAATTCGATTCAGTGTCGTAAAAACGGCCTTAATTCGTATGAAAACTTATTAATGTAAGTTATTTCATGGTAAGAACGTACACAAGAATTGCGTGTGCTCATTGTTTAAGGAATATATCGGTATATTTCAAATTAAATTGGTTAGGAAGACAAATTCTTTACCGACATTTCATCCGAAGCAGTCAGGTAGCGTTTGTCAATTCAATGTAATTTGGCTTCTATCATACTGGCATTATGCCTTAAAGATTATGAATAAGGCTTATATATATGGATTCCTGCTATGGGAAAACTTATTATAAGAACAAGAAATATGAAAATTAAGGCTGATTTTATTTAGAATGATGAAGTATCAAAGCGATGAGGCATTGCCCGTCTAACATCGAATCGATACACAGATCTGTAAAAAAGCTGTAGAGGAAAATACTACTTCTGAAAATCCATGATTCAGAATCACATAACATCCTTCGATTTTATTACCTCTGCTAACGAAGTTGGAGGGAGGTTATGTCTTCGTCCCTGTTTGTGTATGTGCGTATGTTTGTGAACATCTTTCTGGCCACAGTTTTAATTGTAGAGTAACGAAACTTCCAGGGATTATCTGTTACGTAAAAAAGCTGGAGATGCTGTTTCAAATAACATGTGTGTCTCTCCTACTCTCTGTACCTCTGGTTACCAATGCTTTGCCATTTTAATTATATACTTACCAATGTTATTACAACAGGCATTACTCTCTGATTGACTCGGCTTGTATCGAAGGAATCATTCAAGTCTTATGGATGTA
>NW_027171791.1:32500-52500 GCF_036898095.1 Palaemon carinicauda | reverse complement strand
ACTAATTGTTACAATAGGATACAGAAGTTCTTACAACCTTCTTCAATGATATATGTACCGATATTTTTATTGTGAAAAAAGAACGTTTTTTCTAAGAACAGTAAGACAAAGTTTATCAATCTACGATAAGAAAAATGTACTACATGACCTAATCAACCCAAAATGGCAGACAAAACTTTAATATAAACAAAATAAGTACATTTATGCATATACAAAACATTAAAGAGTGGCCCTTATAAAGCTAACACAGCAAAAAATTACAAAGAACCAGAGAATGAAAACGAAAGTTCTTCAATATTACAATACTGTACTGTACTCCAAAAGTTATTTCTGATGTGTTCTTCAAAGTATTAAAGATACATAGAAGATAAAAAAAAATGAACCAAAATATACTACTGTACACCATAATCATGCACCATTTTTCAGTGCACATTCCACTGCCCTAACAAAATAATGAAGCCTTTGGACCAGGAGAAAACAGCAATGAAATTGGACCATGTCCCCAATGACAGATTTTGTTACATGTTCGTGGATCTTAAGTGACTCTGGAATCAACTCTTAAGTTAAACGTGTACAGGAGGTGCGAAAAATCCCTGTGCTATTTACCTTGTTAGAGCCCTTTGGCTTACACCATCCTGATTTTCCAGCTACGGTTGTAGCTTATCAAGTAATAATAATAATAATAATAATAATAATAATAATAATAATAATAATAATAATAATAATAATAATAATAATAATAATAATAATAATAATAATACCTATTATCCTGCTTCCATTTTGCTGTCCAATCTCTCAACTTTTAATTAATTTTGTACAGTTGCCTTCATTAATTCCGGCAAGAAAATGTCTGATATCTGTATATTGTAGCGGGTGAGGTTATGTCTAACTAAAGATATACTGTTTGCAACGTTACCTGTAGAACACAGTTGTTGTGCTTATAGCTTGTAAACTCTTGATCAAAGGCAGTTTGATTAGTTTTACTTATTTCTGTACAGGAAAACATTTTAATTTTCTCATCACCACTTCGTAAATTGAATACAAATGCATTTGGCCTCTTGATTACAAGTTCAAAGAGATATCTTTTTGTAAAAATTTTATTGGTGTTGAAAGGAATGACATGCCTAGAAGCAGTCTCTTTTTATGGAACATGTTGCAGAACTTAGGGAGTTGACTTTTATATAAACTGATGGCTCCAAATCTGATGTTGGCGTTGGATTTGGAGTACATGGTAATGGTTTTAATTGTAGAGGTGCACTTCCTCTAACAGCTTACATATTTACTGCCCAACTGTATGGCATCCTAGCCGCTATTGAGAAAATAGCGTTAGAGGAGGGAGGTAAATTTACAATTTTTAGTGATGCAAGGAGTGTCCTTCAAACTTTAGAAGTTTTTAATTGTAGTAACCTTATAGTTTTAAAGATTTTAGAATGGGCATTTATTATTGGACTGGGAGGTATAAAAGTTCAATTTTGCTGGGTTCCGGCAAACGTATGTGTGTCTGGGAATGAGGAGACAGATTCACTGGCAAAGAATTCTGTAGTCGAGTTGCTACCAAAAAGATATCCCAATCTCATTCTTTCTCTGTAAAGATTGTTTACCTTACATTAAGAATTTGATTTCTAATAATTGGCAACAGTATTGGGATAGTTTAATTGAAAATAAAATGAGAGTAATAACAAATGTTACATCCCCTTGGAAGTATAACATAATTCCCCGAAAGTGGGAGACTTCTCTTTGTCGTCTCCGCATTGGTCAAACTCGGATAACATATGAATTTCTGCTAACTGGCCAAGACCAGCCATATTGTGATGACTGTTTGGTACCCTTGACAGTGAAGGATTTGTTGACGGAATGCCCCACTTATAGTACCGGAAGAAATAGATATCTGTTTGTGGCTCGAGGTGAGGATGGCAGGTTCATCCTTGCCAAGATTCTTGGACATGATGAGTCATATTTTGCTATCGTTATTTTTAGATTTATTTCAGAAGCAGGTCCTCTGAAAGCTGTTTACCTTTATAATATCTCTGCTTTTATGGTTTTTATTGATTATTCTTTTATTCTTTATTTATAATAGATTATATCGGCGTCAATGTCCTTAGATGTCAGGATACCAGAAAAGTTTAAATCAATCAATCAATCTACTTTGGTTGACTAAGTTGCGAATAGCTGTGCTTTCCTTCAAAATAGATTATTCTTTGAAGATATTCTAATAAGTCTTTAGATATTAGAGTAATTGTAGTCTGATTTGAAATACATTACTTACTCTAATAAAGTTCGTACTATGGAAAGAAAATTCTTTTTTTTGGGGGGAAAATGCTTGTTTCAATAAAAAATTTGTTTATTTTACAAGGTGAATATAAAACAGCCAGCTTGTTGTACGCTTCACTCTTGTATATATACCTCTGAAATACTAAATGGTGTTCATACATGTCTCCTGGTTAAAACCTATTATATTCCAAGTTGTCTACTTAAATATATCCTAGTCAAAATGCAACTTTTATAGTTAATGGAGAGATTAACCAGAGAAACGAAGAATGTGGTTGAGGTCACTGATTGTCGTAGGAAATTTGCCCCCAGATAGGGACATTCTAGTTGTTAGAGGCACACAATTGAGATGGTTGCATTCTGTTAATTATTGTTTGTGTGGGAATCTCAACTGCATGAATATATCCTTCTTAGCACAGGTTGAAATCAAAACACAAGTTGGCTCATTCTTTTGCTTGTCTAAATTTCATATTTTTGTGGTTTCATAAATACAGTGATTGAAAGTAAATATATAGAATATTACGGTAGAAAATACAGCACCTTATATACATTGTATTGAATAATACTAGGGGAAAATACCTCTGATCTAGGGATATTCTAGTGCTTGTCTAGGGATGTTTTTGACAGCCGTGGAAGGAGATTCAGTCCGCCATAAACCCGGCCAGAAAAGGACTTGGTTTTTAACTAGTGATGTGAAAAATAGAGGGAAAAGGTAAGGAGTCATTTAACGGCTTTATTTCTCTTATTTTCTCTCTGATGTTTAATCACCATAAACTCTAAAGATTACTTTCCTTAAATTGGCGAAGAAAGTTTACATGGAATTTGTGAGGGGTTATTTTATGCAATATTCCAAGTGGCTGTGGTTTTGAATTCCAAGTAGGAACACTATAATCGATTTCAATCGCAGTTGTTAATAAAGGAAGAAATTGAGTAATTACTAGCACTATTGCATGGTCACAGGCCTAAATTCTCTACTGGCGCCAGAGAGGAATTTAGAGGGCCTATCTTAGGAATTTTTTTTTTAATGTTTTATTTAAAATATTATTTTTAAGTTACATATTTTCTTTTTGAAATTGGAGGCCAATTGACTTAACTTTTTTTGTGCATAGTCTACCAATGATTGAAAATTATATATAAAAAAAAAACTTTTAATTTGTGCATATTTTTGTCTGCAAAAGTAAAAAAAAAGGCTTCGTGAATTTTAGATGCTAGGTAAAGGATAGTTATTGAGGAATTGTGTATGAATAAACTCACAAAACAATTCATCAGTTGACATAAAGATACAATCGTGAGCAACTGAACGTACACATCGCATATAAATCAAATTCATTTATCATTTTACCTATGTCGAAAATTAATGCTTGTACTAATTCATCTTGCACAACCCCTTATCAGATATCATTCACTTGGAAGGAAGTACACACAATTCCTGATAGATAAAAACAACTATTAGTTTTAGATATCTTCCTTTGGTCTCAACCAACGGCAGTCTTAGGATGTTCATTATTTGTACAGCAATGCAATTTTTTGTGGAATAAATGAAATTTTTTCAAGATTCTTGCATCGGTGCCTACCATCAATGGGTGTTGTCTACAGCCTAGTTTGACAGATGCTGGCAGTATCAGCCATAGCCACCAGTCTCTCTCTCTCTCTCTCTCTCTCTCTCTCTCTCTCTCTCTCTCTCTCTCTCTCTCTCTCCTTAGGAACAAAATTTAAAAAGTGATATATTCATAGCAAAAATCTCACAATTGGGTGATCCTTTCAACTACAGTATATATTTTAATCTGGAATAATCCTGTCTCTCATTTACTGGACATTCTACTTCAAAAGTTCAATAGTTACAAAGTTTTGAATCTAAATTGAAATGTACAATCAATAGAAACTTTTTCTGTACCCATAACAGTAATTTATGTCTCTCTCTTAAATTCTTATATGGCTTAATAGTATTATTATTATTAATTGCTAAGCTATAACCCTAGATGGAAAAACACAATGCTATAAGCCCTGGGGCTCCAACAGGGAAAATAGCCCATTGAGGAAAGGAAACAAGGAAAACTAAAATAGTCTAAGAACAGTAACATTGAAATAAATATCTCCTATACAAACTATAAAAACTTTAACAAAACAAGAGGGAGAGAAATAAGATAGAATAGTGTGCCCAAGTGTACCCTCAAGCAAGAGAACTCTAACCCAAGACAATGGAAGACCATGGTACAGAAGCTATGGCACTACCCAAGACTAGAGAACAATGGTTTGATTTTGGAGTGTCCTTCTTTCGAAGAGCTGCTTACCATAGCTAAAGAGTCTCTTCTACCCTTAGCTAGAGGAACGTACCCACTGAAAAATTATAGTGCAGTAGTTAACCCCTTGGGCGAAGAAGAATTGTTTGGTAATCTCAGTGTTGTCAAGGGTATGAGAACAGAAGAGAATATATAAAGAATATGCCAGACTATTCGGCATGTGTGTGTAGGCAAAGGGAAAAAGAACCGTAACCAGAGAGAAAGATCCAATGTAGTACTGTCTGGCCAGTCAAAAGACCCCATAACACTCTAGCAGTAGCATCTCAACGGGTGGCTGGTGCCCTGGCCACCCTACTACCTATACATACATACACACATGTGCTGTATATATATATATATATATATATATATATATATATATATATATATATACATACTGCATATATATATATATATATATATATATACACATACTGCATATATATATATATATATATATATATATATATATATATATATATATATATATATATATTCGAATATAAAATGTTATTTTAAGACATATTCATATAGACACATTAATTTTCCTGTCCAGGTATTATCATCACTATCTTTTTTTACCCAAGCAAAGATTTTAATTTGCCCCAGATGATATAAAAATTCCAAGCTGCTTTCTAAAGATGTTCCCCAAATATGCAATTGAACCTAAATATGATGTACACATTATCATTGAGGTAGACAATAACCACATCATTGATGTTCCCATTCAATACAGAGGGATTGAATAGACACACATCAGGTATACATCATAGAGGACAACACTGAATCCATTGCTTTGATTGCAGTCCAAGTCTGTTGCAATAATAGTGTGTAGTTGTATTTAAATATTCTCCTTAGCAAGTCCAAGTTCGAAGAGATGAATGTGTTATAAATAGCAAGTATTTTTGTAAAATAGAGGCTCTCTTTCTCCACACACACACACACACACACACACACACACACAAACACAAACACATACACATACACATACACATACACACATACACACACACACACACACACACATATATATATATATATATATATATATATATATATATATATATATATTCATCTGATCGCCTATAGCAAACCCACCTAGTATGGGTGGGCCTGATTAGCACAGCTTTGCTGATTATGTCGATACACAAAACATTCCAATACGTAAAGTTATCCCTGGTCAGAAAAGCATATATATATATATATATATATATATATATATATATATATATATATATATATATGTATATATATATATATATATATATATATATATATATATATATATATATATATGAGTAAAACATATTATCTAAAACCCATTATTTAAAACTTCTGATAAATTTTATGAAATTAAAACAGTGAGATCATGAAACAGTTAAATTACATAATGAACTGTCTGCCTTAATCTATAATACTGATGATGATAATATTAAACAATATATTAACCCTTTTATTAACACACCATCCCAGACAAAGATATCATAACCTCTGGTACATTTCAAGATTATTCATAGAAACAAGATGATGATGTTTACAGATATAGATTTTTACTAAACTATTAATATTGATATATTTTTTGTCTTAAAAATATCTAGGTTTTTTAATGAAGGAGAATTAGTGTAGTGCTTAAGGTTGTTCTTATTATTATTATTATTATTATTATTATTATTATTATTATTATTATTATTATTATAAAAATAAATCTACAATCTTCAATGTAAAGGTAGAAGGGTTTTTATTATTTTCTTATTAGGTAAATTGACGAAGCCTCCTGCGAGACAATGATGAAAAATTCAGAAATAAAATTAAATTCTAGTTACTTTCTAATTCTAATTAAGAATTTGATCTATTTGTCCATTCCGTGCCTGTGTACAACTTTGGGAAATCCTTGAAGATATTACCAACCGAAACTTGAAATAGTTTCTATGACACTGACGAAAATCGTTCGAATTCGTAGAAATTCTTGTATACTGAGTACCATTTTAGATATTATTTACTTATTGTACAGATATTTATTGATGTAATAAATACGTTTTAACTGTGAACATATGAAATAATACGTTAAGACAAAGTTTAATCCACTAATTAAACGTATAAAATCATTCTTTTCCTATTTCGTCTGCTCAAAACTTACGATGACGTCATCCCAACACCTTATTTTAGTGTCCTTGCAGCAGTCAGGAGTACCAACCTATGAAACCTCAAAAGACGATTAATCACAGAAAATATGATTTATTGAGCTCATTTATCAACACCAATTATTAGAGTTCATATAAAGAATATAATTTAGGATTCGTGATACATAATCATACAAGCCATTTATATATTATTATTTTTATATTGAATCGTATTCTGTTGGTAGTCAGGGTCTTCATTTCGCTTATGATGGCCCAATGCATTATTAGTTTAGAGGAAAAATAAAGTCGGCCTCACTTAAAATGTCGTTAGTTCAATCATGTCAGCCTTAATATAAGTATTCAGCAGAACAGTTTAGGAAATTAATTCTAAATGCAAATACTGAAATTTATTTGAAACTATTAACTTCCGAGAAAATTGCAAATATGACAATTTTCTAACACCCTTCCTCCCCTGCAGTTAACCAAAACAACCAAGCTTCTCTCAGAGGCCAATAGATGGAGTTGGAAACTTGTTTATAGTTATAATTATCGGGAATTTTGTTAAGAGGAATACCAAAGAGTAACCACGTGGCCAACTAGATATATGAATGCAATATATCATATGACAATAGAAATTCTAATTTAGTGTGGTAATAAAGTTTTGTTTTGAAGCTTCCATTAACCAACAAATCAAACCAAATCAACAAAACAAAACATAAAACAAAACAAAAAACCAACCAACCAACCAAAACAAACCAAACTAAACCGAATCAATACAAAACCAAACCAAACCAATATAAAACATAACCAAACCAATATAAAACAAAACAAAACCATACAAAAAACCCAAACTGAACCAAATCAAATCAAACCATATCAAACCAACCCCACAGTACAACCAAAACCAAAGCAAAAAAAAAAAACACCTAAATCAAACCAATCCAGACCAAAATTAAAACCAAACAGAAATCAAAACCAAACTAAAACCAATTAATAAAACCAAAACCCCAGCCCAAACCAAAACCAAAATGAAAACCAAACTAAACCCGAGACAACCCAACATAACCCAAACTAAACCAAACCAAACTAAAACCAAACCTAAACGAAAACCAAACCAAACCAAAAACCAAACTTATACGAAAACCAAACCAAACCTACAACCAAACCCATGCCAAACCAAAACAAACCTAACTGAAACACACCAAACCAAAACCAAACAAAAACCATAACACAACCAAAACTAAACAAAGCCCTAAACTAAACCAAACCAAGCCAAACTAAAAACAAACAAAACCAAACCAAAACACCAAACCTAAACCGATCCCAAACCCAATCAAAACTTAACCAAACCAAACCACCAAACTAAAACCAAACCAAAACCAAAACTTAACCCAAATCCAAACCAAACCAAACCACCAAATTAAACCAAACTCAACCACCAATCTAAAAATAATCCAAAACCAAAACTAAAATCAAACCAAACCACCAAACTAAAACAAAACCAAAATCAAACCAAAACTAAACCACTAAACTAAAACCAAGCCAAACCCAAACCCAATCAAAACCAAACCAAACCACCAAACTAAAACAAAACCAAAACCAAACTAAAACCAAACCACTAAACTAAAAACAAACCACTAAACTAAAACCAAGCCAAACCCAATCAAAACCAAACCAAACCACCAAACTACAACCAAAACCAAAACCAAACCACCAAACTAAAACAAAACCAAAACCAAACCACTAAACTAAAACCAAGCCAAACCCAAACCCAAACCGAAAACCAAACCTAAACCACACCAATGCCAAGATTGATAGATACCACATTAGGGTTAATTTACCATTCTCTTTGACACCTTTTGTAGAAATGAATCCTTCAGTTCAGATATAAGTTTGCTATAGATTTTGTAACTGATTTGTTTTGTGTTCAAAGAAATAGTATGGCAGTTCAGCGTTTGATTCGACTAAAAGAATACACATAGATTCGTTGATATTTTAGATTTGTTGCACATCTATTTTAGATTTTTGTCTTATTATTTCAATGTTCTTCAATAATTACTACATTCAGTTCAGGGGAAGTAAAAACATAAGTTATAGCTATTGCTGTTCATCTTTAAACAATGAATGTGTATCTTGCTCCCCTTCTCGGCGCAATAGGTTTTATGCCTCTGGGTTAATTTAATTTTATTATAATAATAATAATAATAATAATAATAATAATAATAATAATAATAATAATAATAATAATAATAATAATAATAATAATAATGACGGGAAAACTTAAAATGGAACTGAAGAAAGGCTTTGTAAAATGTTTTATATGGAGTGTAACATTATACAGTTCTGAAACAGGGACTATAAAAGCAACAGACAAGAAGCATCTATCTTGAAGCATTCGAAATGTGGATATGGAGGAGGAGGAGGATGTTGAAAATAAGTTAGAGAGACCACAAGACCTGAAGGGAGGGAGGGAGGGAGGGAGGGAGAAGGTACCGAGATCTAAAAGAGGTGGCTATGAATAGAGAATTATGAAGGACGACTAATCCATAAAAGGACCTTATGTCTTGGGCCAGAACACTATAGTAAGATAGTAGCAGGACGCACTGGGTAGTAATATAGCTCACCTTAACAGTATAGGAAGCAACTAAGTTTCAACTGACTTGCTAGAAGAAGCTGTGAGTGGAGTCAAATGTGGCATTTGAATTAACAACGTTAACAGATGAAGTGGTACGTAGTGGTGCCAATGTGAACACTTGTTTTATTCATGAGTTTCCAACCGCTTTAATTCCTTTTGTCAGCAAATAGATTTTGCCTCGTTCTGTCTGCAAATCTAAGTTCGCCTAACAACGCATGAATGATAAATGTATGGTGACCCCCATCTCTTGATGCCCTAATTAGACACGTGCTTAATGGCCAATCCAGCCCTGTCACTTTTTCTGATTTCATTTCCCAGGATTCTCTGACACCATCTACTTTACTCTCGCTTTCCGTCACATTCGTCTGGGTCAGCGGGTATACTACCGATTCAGTTTTGTTATTCCTTGTCTGTTATTTTATGTATTTTTGTATAATATTGATTGGTTTTTTATACATTTATTAACTCCGCCAACGAAGTTGGAAGGTTATGTTTTACCCCCCTGTTTGTGTGTGTTTGTTTGTATGTGGGTTTGTTGTGTGAACTGCTTCCTGTCCATAATATTGATGGTAGAATAATGAAACTTGCATGGATTAACTGTATGTAAAAAGCTAGAAATGATTAAATTTTGGAAGGTCAAGGTCAAAGGTCAAGCAAAATGTCCAATTCACCAATCATCCATAACTTTGGACATCGTTGTCACAGAGACTTCAAACTTGGTTCATATTTGAGTGTATGAAAATCTACACCAATTAATACATATTAAGGTCAAAGGTCAAGGTCCAGCAAAATGTCGAGAAATAAGTGTTTCATTGTATTTATTAATATTCAAAACAGTTATAAGTTTAATACATTTCTTAGCGTCATTCAACTATCTCTTGTTTGACCTTTATCCTGAAAATGGTGTTATAAGAATTGGGTTATATACCTCATTTTGGGGTTGTTTTTTATGTGTGTGTGTGTTCGTGCGTGGGTGCCTGTATAAGTGGCATCAATGAGTTTCCTATAGAAATTCTAATATTTTCTCTGATTCTCAAGTTTAAGCCTGTGGTTACAGAAACTTCATTTTTTTCTTTTATTCTGTTACTACAACTGTGTTTCGACAGAAATATGTCTTTAGCAAGTGATTACTGATTAATATAAATAAATGTATACATATATAATATATATATATATATATATATATATATATATATATATATATATATATATATATATATATATATATATATATGTGTGTGTGTGTCTATATATATATATATATATATATATATATATATATATATATATATATATATATATATATATATAATATATATAACATATATATATATATATATATATATATATATAACTTGGAAGAAAAGCCTGCCCTAAGCCTCTGCTTGCCTCTTTTTCATAATTTTACCATTGGTCCCAATCTTTGCATTTCTCTATGTTCTTTCTTCCAAGTCCTCTATTATTGTCTCAAACCTTCCCACGATTTGTCCAAGAGCTGTCAATCATCTGTCATTGGGGTGTTGGTGAGGAAGGGGTGGTAGGATGGTAGTGCCAGTAACCATCACTCCCCCCCCCCACACTACTCAATTTATAACCTATTCGTTCATTCTTCTTGATAAGGAGGTATGGAATGTTAAGTCTTTACAAAGCAGACGAAGAAAGTAATTTCATTTTTAATATTTCATTACAATTTCATGAATAATACAAACGTTCATGAAATGTCTTCAAAGTCCTCAAGCTCTAAATCCAGGTCACTTACCGGTGATTGTGTCATCAGGCAACTAAATCCAGGTCACATACAGGTGATCATTGCATAACTAGTCAATCTACTTGACTTTCTCAATAGTTAACTTAGGCTCAGTTGTGATATTGTAGTCTATGTGATGGTCTTTCTTAAAGTAGTTAGCAGCTCTACTAGGAGAAGGGCACTCCAAAATCAAACCTTTGTTCTCTAGCCTTGGGTAGTGCCATAGCCTCTGTACCATGGCCTTCCACTGTCTTGGATTAGACTTTTCTTGCTTGAGGGTACACTCCGGCATGCTGTTCTATCTTATTTCACTTCCTCTTTTTTTACGTTTTTACAGTTTATATGTGAAGGATCTAATTTAATGTAGTTACTGTTCTTGAAATATTTTATTTTGGTTGTTTATTATTCTTTTGTAGTTGTTTGTTTCCTTGTTTCCTTTCCTCGCTGGGCTATTTCCCCTGTTGGAGCCCTTAGGCTTATAGCATCTTGCTTTTCCAATTAGGGTTATAGCCTGGGCTGTAATAATAATAATAATAATAATAATAATAATAATAATATTTCTCAGTATAGCCACCAGCAAATCCTCTATAGATCACCAGTTCAGCTGCATTGCATTTTGCCTTGAATTTGATTTTATGTGGATATAACTTCATGTAATAAGCGACTCTTGAGGTTTTAACAAAAAAATATTAATTAAAGCTAAACACCAATTGCATCTATTATTATTATTATTATTATTATTATTATTATTATTATTATTATTATTATTATTACTTGCTAAGTTATAACCCTAGTTGGAAAAGCAGGATGCTATAAACCCAGGTGCTCCAACAGGGAAGATAGCCCAGTGAGGAAAGGAAACAAGGGCAAATATATCTTAAGAGTAACAACATTAAAACAAATATTTCCTATATAAACAATAAAAACTTTAACCAAACAAGAGGAAGAGAAATTAGATAGAATATTGTGCCTGAGTGTACCCTCAATCGAGAGAACTTGATATTATTAGAGCAGTAAAGTGTCAAAGTAATAAGCAATTTCATTATTTCAAATATGCCAATGAAGGCCAACAACACTCTGATCTTTCGAATGACATCAAATATTCTCTCTCTCTCTCTCTCTCTCTCTCTCTCTCTCTCTCTCTCTCTCTCTCTCTCTCTCTCTCTCTCTCTCTCTCTCTCTCTCTCTCACCATTTCCCATTCAGCATTCTCCCAGACCTCTCTCCATTCCTTCTCTCCCCTTCGGTCACATTCATAAAAAAAAAGAAAAAAGAAACATATGATTTTAGTTTTTGATTTGATTTTGTTCTCAAATTATTGTTCGAGCCATTTTTTTCAATATCTGTAACATTTTGGTTTTGAATTAATGATAATAATAATAATAATAGTAATAATAATAATGATAATAATAATAATAAAAATAATAATGTTAATAATAATAATAATGATAATAATAATGATAGCAATAATGTGTGATGGAGTTTCTTTGTTTTGTTTGCTAAAAAAATAGTTTTCTTCTCATCTTATACATCAGTTATCCTTACACGGAATACTGTAAGCATCAATAGATCTGTGCACTTTTTATACTTTCTCTCTCTCTCTCTCTCTCTCTCTCTCTCTCTCTCTCTCTCTCTCTCTCTCTCTCTCTTTCAGCGTCGTATTGCAATTATTGTAGACTTTGCCAGAGTTGCATCTTAGCGCCGATTTCCATCTTCTTCTATTCCTCCTCCACTTGGAATCTGTTGTTCAGTTTGTCTGAATGCTGTTGTTGTTGCATTGCAAGTGCAGAGCTTTCCCCCTATTGCACGTGAGCGCTGACTGGCCTCCTAGGTCCCGGTGCTTTGTGCCACTTTAGTTTAAATTCATAGATGGCTTTCGATCCTGTTGTCTTCTCACTTTTGTTCTGTGAATCTTAATTGAAGACACGGCTTACATCATCTGAGAGAGAGAGAGAGAGAGAGAGAGAGAGAGAGAGAGAGAGAGAGAGACTTGGGTTTTCCCTTATCCATTATTCTAGAGTTATTGTGGTTTGGCCTTTGATTTCATTTTTGATAAAATTTCATTTAACGCGTGTATATATATGTATATGTCTATATATATATATATATATATATATATATATATATATATATATATATATACATATATATTATTGATATCAGGGTATATATCAGTATAATACTCTGGGTAACTATATAGCAATCTGGTATAATTTATATATTTACTAGTAGTTATTCAAACTTTTTTTTATTAGCTATTCAGTCTTTTCATACGGTATATATATGTATGTATACTGTATATATATGTGTATATATATATATATATATATATATATATATATATATGTATATATATATATATATATATATATTTGTATATATACAATATATATATATACACACACATATATATATATATATGTATGTATATCCATATATATATATATATATATATATATATATATATATATATATATATATATATATATATGTATTATATATATATATATATGTATTATATATATATATATATATATATATATATATATGTATGTATGTATTATATATATATATATATATGTATGTATGTATTATATATATATATATATATGTATATGTTTTTTTCAAAAAGGCCCATAAAAGAAACACAGGAAATATAAATAAATCACACTATATTTCGGTCAATAAACATCGACCCTCTTCAGGATGTAAAGTAAAAATGAGGAATACATCTTTACTTTACATCCTGAAGAGGGTCGATGTTTATTGACCGAAATATAGTGTGATTTACTCATATTTCCTGTGTTTCTTTTATGGGCCTTTTTGAAAAAAAAAAACATGTTAAACTGTTTGATTACAGTTATAGGTAAGACATATATGTATATATATATATATATATATATATATATATATATATATATTTGGATATATACAATATATATATATATATATATATATATATATATAAATATATATACATATATATGTATATATATCCATATATTATATATATATATACATAAATATATACATATATATATATATATATATATATATATATATATATATATATATATATATATATATATATATATCCCTTTTTGAGGGAAGATCCCTTAACGTTGTGAAATAGTTTGTGTATCGCCATGATCAGCAAAACTGTACTATAAAACATATTAATATTGTTACATACTTTAAATTCATTGGCTCAAAAATACTGAAGTCATTACATAGATTGATTACAGTCCGTGACTTTCTGTATCCAAAATACAGAATCTGTCTTTGGAAGAACTAAACCACCTCGTTTGCTTGTTTGCCAAGAAGGTCTTTCAGTTCTTCAATTCTACGGTTTATTATAACATTAAATTTCGCTTTTATCCACTTTCAAATTTGGCATATTGATTTGAATAAATTTGGTATTAATTTATGCCAAATATAATACTGAATATGTCACTAGCCATGATAGAATTTCGTTTTAAAAACATCATCTGAATTCAAAATTGAATGGAAGACTCCAGCCAATAGGAGGACAGCTTCTAAGCCTCTTAGCCAAAGAATGAAAGTTTGAGCCAATGAAAAGCTGGCATACAAAGGGGTTCTGTTGAAGCCCTGTGATTGGCTCAAGGAAATTCCTATGGTTTTCAGAGCATTTCCCTACGAGCCCTGAAGGAGTGAAGGTCAGTGGAGTGTTGGGTCCTGAAATTGATTTTTAGATTTATAGATACATTATGATTTTAATTTTTCATGTGTATTTTTTATTTTTTATTATTTATTCGATTTACATAATAACGATGTGATAAAAATAATTATTTTTGATGTAATTAGGTTACATTGATGTAATTCAAATTAATACTGATGGCATTCATTTCTATGAGCTTAATCTATTGATATGATTAAGTCCTTATTGAACAGTTCTTATATTATTCTCATTACGTAATTAGTTAAGTAAATGTATTGATTACATCGTAAATGGTTTAATTAGGTAATTATTAATTTGTAGGTGTAATTGATATTTATCAATAATAATATTCATTTAGCGGAATTTTTTAACACTTAGGCCTATTTGTGGTTTTAGGATATCAAATATTTGAAAATCTCGAAATCTCTGTATTGTTATTATCATTTCATAATCATTTTATATCCTTCGTAAAAACATTGATTTTATCTTTGGAGAAACGACTGTTCATTTTAGAAAGGCAATTTGAGTTGTTCTTACAACATTCTTGATTTGTTCTTACAACTATCTTGATTTGTTCTTCTAAAACGTCTTGTCTTCATTCAGAAAAAGACATTGTTAACCTGTTAAATTTCGTAGTGCTTAAGAAGGATTTTGCAATATTCTTTAAACGTGCAAATAGTTTTACCCCTGGAGTCTGGGTTAAAGCCCCTAGAATTCTATGTTAAATCCCCTCAGGATTCATTGTTAAATCCCCCAGAATTCATGGTTAAATCTCCCTGGAATTCGTGGTAAAATCTCCAAGGACCCGTGGATAAATCCCACGAATTCGGACTTAAATCCCCAAAGTATTCTTGGCAAAAATCCCCAAAATTTCATGATTCAATCCCCCAGATTTCATGGCGTTAAATCTCCAGATTTCATGGTTAAACCCCAAGAGTTCGGGATTAAAATCTCTCAAAATTCGTTGTTAAATGCCACAATCATTTGGATTTAAATCCCTTGGATTTGTGGTTAAATTCCCCACAGGATTAAGGAATAAATCCCAGAGGATATTGGGGTAAATCCCCACAGGATTTTGGGATAAACCCCCACAGGATATTGGGGTAAATCCCCACAGGATTTTGGGATAAAACCCCACAGGATATTGGGGTAAATCCCCACAGGATTTTGGGATAAACCCCCACAGGATATTGGGGTAAATCCCCACAGGATTTTGGGATAAAACCCCACAGGATATTGGGGTAAATCCCCACAGGATTTTGGGATAAACCCCCACAGGATATTGGGGTAAATCCCCACAGGATTTTGGGATAAACCCCCACAGGATATGGGGGTAATTCACCCAGGATATTGGGGTAAATCCCCAGGATTTTAGGATAAATTCCCAGGATTTTGGGGTAAACACCCAAATGATTTGTAGTGAAATCCCCTGGCTTCATTGTTAAATACCCCAAGATTCGTGGTTAATACCCCAAGCATTTGTATTTAAATTCCCAAGATTCGTGGTTAAATCCCCCACAGGATTATGGGACAAATCCGCCATGATTTTGGGGAAAATAACCCCACAGATTTCGGTGATAAATCCTCCAGCATTGTGTGGAAAATCTCCAGGGTTTTGTGATAAATCCCCCAGGATTTTGTGGTAAATCCCTCAAGGAAACATTAAACTTGAGGTCAACAATGTTCTTGTATTCGCAAAATCTGTTGGTTCAAATAGAGTTCTATAGTTAGCGACCAACAGGTGGACTATAATTGAACCTTCTCCATCATGAGGCTCAATACTTCACAGTATTTAGAAGTTTTATTCCAGCTGTGACCAAGTTGTGGAATGATCTTCCTAATCGGGTAGTTGAATCAGCAGAACTTCAAAAGTTCAAAGTTGGAACAAATGTTTTTATGTTGACCAGGCTGACATGAGTCTTTTTATACGTAGTTTATATAGGACATATCTATTTTGACGTTGTTACTGTTTTAGAATGATTTATTGTTAACTTGTTCTCATCATTTATTTATTTCCTTATTTCCTTTCCTCACTGGGCTATTTTTCACTATTGGAGCCCTTGGGCTTATAGCATCTTGCTTTTCCAACTAGGGTTGTAGCCTTGCTAATAATGATAATAATAATAATAATAATAATAATAATAATAATAATAATAACTACATCCAGTTGAAACTGGAAAAATTATTTTAAAAATCCTGTTTTTTTTTTTTATAAATAAAGTTAAACTTCATATTTGCGTTCATTTTAATGGGCTGATTTTCAAAATAGCCTCATGAAAATGGGCTAAAGAATTACACCTTAATTTTCCCATTTAATTTATTACCTCCGCCAACGATGTTAGGAGGGGTGCTATGTTTTACCCCCTGTGTGTTTGTTTGTTTATGAACAGTTTCCTGGCCACAATTTTAATCGTAGATTAATGAAACTTGCAGGGATCAACTTTTAGGTCAAAAGCTGGAAATGATTAAATTTTGAAATTCACATAATCAGCCATAAGTTTGGACATCGTTGTCATATTTCAGTGTATGAAAATCCACTCCAATTAATACATAAGGTGAAAGGTCAAGGTCAAGGTCGAGCAAAAGGTCAAGGAATAAGCTGCCCCGGCGGAGGTCTGCACTCGCTGAGTACCCCTCTAGTTCTCTAATAATCACATTAACCTTTTTTATTCATTGATAAGGTCAACTAACGTCGCCTGTACTTTTATTATTTCGGACATTTCCTTCTATTTTCGTTTAGTGCAATTGTTGCTTATTTAGCTAATTCCCTTGCATTTACTGGGAATAATTAACAAGAGGAGTATAATACCAAATGAATCATTCAGTAGAGACGGCATTTACTGCTCCAGAAAGACAGAATGGCCAGTCTATACTGGAGCAGTAATTTGTCTGTACTGAGTGAGTGACCTCTGACATAACTAGTATTAGCTTTACCTTTTAAAGATTTCTACACTGTTGAAATCAATTTCGGTGTAGGTCGTGTGACCAAGGAACTTTTAAAAGAGCTATATTAATCACCCCCCCCCCCACCAATTGTTGCTCACAGTTGGTCTGAGGTTGAGGGTGTCTTTAACTGGTTTCTCAGTGTAGGGTGTAAGGCTCTTAGTATTACACAGCGCATTTTCTATATATCCTCATTTTCAAAATTTTTGGTTAAATGATTAGGTGATTGAGGACAATATGGAAATAATCTTTATGCAAATGTAACCGTTGAAATTGCAACGCCATACACGCTTGCTCTTAAAAGATTTATGCATTCCAAGGCGCCAAGCATTTCACACACCACATATTGCTCGTTTATTGTCTAATCCACATTTTCGAAGCACTTAGAGGACAAGAAATTCTTCAGTTTCCTCTTGAAAGCCTTAATAATATATTCAGTCTTTCTGATGTCTAGTGGGAGCTTATTTTATAGCCTTAGGGCCGCGTATGCAAAAGCTCTGGTCTAGAGCCTACAGCAGACATATATCTAGGTTCCAATAGTTTGAGACTATCTGTAACTATTCTCGTGTCAACACTATTTGTTGGCTGCTCAATATGTTGCAATTGAATTAGATATTCTGGACGTCCGGTTCTGATAACTTGATTGGTTATTGTATATATTGTAAACTAAGTTCTTGCTTTAATAGGTTGTCAGTGTAAATCAATTAGGGTAGAGTAATGTAATATTTCTCTCTCTCTCTCTCTCTCTCTCTCTCTCTCTCTCTCTCTCTCTCTCTCTCTCTCTCTCCAGCACGTGTACAGGCCTGTTCTATTTGTCTATATCAATCCAAATACTCACGCTGAAACTTAAGCAGATTTTCCGTGGTAATATTCTTGATGCGTCTTTCATTAGATAATATAATACTTTATCATATTCAAGTTGTTCAATTAATCAGCTTTTAATATTTATTGAATCCTAGAATGAACTATAGTGATATGGTGCAAGCTGCAGTTTTTTTTCAAATAATGGTTGGTTAAAAGTTCCCAAGTTCATGATTTTATTTTCAAGTGTTTATGTAGGAAAAGAAATACATATAATAAACTTTTGTAATTTAATTGAAGGGAGACATGAACTTCGTTAACATTCATGGACAATAGAATAAGGTCACCATATGTAAATGGGTAGAGAAATAAGCTATAAATTGTGTAGTCAGTCTTGTGGGTTCAACACGTCGTAGATGCATCCTCTCTCTCTCTCTCTCTCTCTCTCTCTCTCTCTCTCTCTCTCTCTCTCTCTCTCTCTCTCTCTCTCTCTCTCTCTCTCTCTCTCTCTTTCTCTCTCTCTCTCTCTATCAATTGCAAATGGTCTCTAGGTCAAATAGCTGGAACTCCATCCTTTGATCTGTTCAAATTTTTGAAACATTGTTATTTCAAGAGGGAAGGGGTAGGTGTGTGTGGGGGGGGGGGGGCAGTTGTCACCAGTCCCTCCGGCATGGTAGGAAGCTTCTTGGTTAAGAGAGAGAGAGAGAGAGAGAGAGAGAGAGAGAGAGAGAGAGAGAGAGAGTTTTAACACGAATTAAAACGGGCACTATATCGATTTTATGTAGCTTTTAACATCTCACACGTAGTCAATATTATACATATTTGATTACCATTTTTACTGATATTATATAAGACTTCATTTCCAGTAATGAAAGTTAAGAAATTATTTGAAAATGATATTAGTTTAAAGATCCTTTGTAGTTTCTAACATTTTGAAGAATCTACAGAGGGTTTTAGAATGTGGACTATATTTCGTTCTAAGCGGTAATAATAAGAAGAATGAACTGTGGTGATATTTACCTTGGTACGATGTGCCATAGGGCCCAAATCTCATTAATCATTGCTGAGTGAATGGATGACAGGTAAAGTAGTGGAATGGAAGGAGATATCATCTAGGTTAATGTGGGTAAGGGTTAGGTTGGGTAGGGAATGTTGGGCGTTTGTCAGTGCGTATGGGCCAGGTAGTGAGAAAAGTGAAGAAGAGCGGAATGAGTTTTGGAATGAATTAACTAGGTGTGTAGAAGGACTGGGTAGAAGGAATTATGTAGTTGTTATGGGTGACTTAAATGCTAGAGTGGGTGCTGGAGAGGTAGAAGGTGTCATTGGGAAGTATGGCGTACCAGGTGAAAATGAGAGTGGTGAGAGACTGGTAGATATGTGTGTTGAACAAGAGATGGTAATAAGTGCTAGCTTTTTTAAGAAGAAAGATAAAAATAAGTATACATGGGTAAGAGTGGCAAATGGAAGAGTAGTAGAAAGGGCATTAATGGATTATGTGTTGATAACTAAAAGAATGTTTGGAAGATTGA
>NW_027171791.1:22500-25000 GCF_036898095.1 Palaemon carinicauda | reverse complement strand
GAAGGAGCAGGAGGCAGTCGACAGAATTATGTAAAGTACTTTGGCAATGTTTGAACGTTGTTCCAGATAAAAAAAAAAAAAATTCGATTTTAATGCAAGTAGGTAGCAAAAAGCCAGATTTGGAAATCATAGAAAACCAAAGAATTTAAACTTGTACTGAATACACTGTTCAGGTCATCAATGTATGTAAGCCCAGAAAGAGTACAAAAGAGCGGATTTTTTGAAGTGTTGTCAACTAACATGGATGAATGGTCAATTCTTGCTTACATTTTTCAGAGTTATGGACTTGTGAGAGTTATTCATTCTTTAGACTGTTTTGCTACTTTTAAAAATATGTTGAGGTTTTTAATCTCTAATATTGGTGTCCCGGTACAGAGGGAATTGATGCTTTAACTTGAGGTTTGGTGCTTTATGCCAAAGGTTATTAATAAAATGAGAGGTAAAAATTCTTAAGTAGAATATTCCAGAGTGAAAGTCCTCTCCATCTTGACTGTTGATATTAACGAGGGAAGCTTTATTGTTAAACTTTGAGTGTTTACGTAACAAAAGGTTATTACACACGGCAAAGAGGGAAATTTTTCGCTGAAATTTAACTTTGATATAGAAGGTAAAGGTTTTTGAAATTATAAGTATATATGTACAATGTTTTATTTTCGGAATCTGCTTTCCAGGATCGTGAATGCAATGAAATGCCAGCAGTTGTCTTTAACGGTGGCATCTAATTTGGACAGGAAATTGGGGGACCTCAGTTGTCATGAACATCTTCTATCATCGATGAATGACAGCACCGACAAGGCCTACCAACTTATCTTTCAACAAAGAGAAGCTTACAATAATGGTCACGAGCAAAGCGAAATGCCATTGTATGTTGCTTTATTTATGACGCTTTTATTAGACTCCGGCGCTTTAGTAATCTCCAGTGATCAAGCTATTTATGCCATAACGTGCATGCATGAAATGAGGGGTTACATAGATCCAACGGAAAATTCACTTGTTAAATCTTTGCAAGCACCTGTGAAACATTAAGCTGGTAGATCGGTGCATACAAAGGATCTTTTTGATAATATGGTGTTGCAGAATCCGTGCGGATTATATTTTCCTATATTGAAAAACTTCTTTATTATTTTGATAGATCATTAAAGTTTTCTTATCTGAGATTTGGGGAATTAAGTTTATTGTAATTTGAAGATTTCTTAGTTGAACAGAAAAAAAAAAAAATGAAAAATGACCAATACTGTGAAGTTTTTGCTATCGGAAGTTGTCACAAATGCTTTTCCATATTTGATGTATTTTGCTTGATACAGAGGAAGCTGGAATGATTTTGTCCTTTGATCGATTTATCTTTAAGAAGTTTTTTAAAAGCTCCTGTAATGTAACCAAACATAATTTTTTGTTAAAACTGTGGCTACAAGTTGTAACATCGCAAACGATAACGTCAATGATAGGTGTCTTCATAGACATGAGTGTTGGTAGTCTGTTTCAAGTAAACATGTTTGTCAAAGGCTTCAAAAAGAGGTTAAATGTGTAAATCATTCAATCGGAACATTTATTTCTTTCTCTCCATTTTTTTCCTTCTCTCCCTTTCTTTGGTATTATCTAGGGTCGACCGGCACGGTGCGCTATAATGCAATTTAATGTTTTATTATGTTTATACCTGTAGAGAATGTGGAGTGAAGTGAGGACTAGAATTTTTTCGCGTTACGAAGTATAGCGAAAAATAATTGTCCTAACGACATGTAAGCAGATCTTAAGTGTCTTGTTACTTAAGTTCAGTTGTTATGTAGGCAGTGGCCAATGAGAATTTAGTGTTGGGTGAAACGTATTCAATGTTTGAAGAGGTATTTAGTAAGTGGTCACTTTCTAGCGCACGCTAGCCCGAGCAAGTCGAATTTATTATTAATATTATTATCATTATTATTTATTAGTAGTACAAGAGTGAGGTTCCACCACTCAAATTTGAGTTACTCTGCATTATTGCCGTGGATACACAGGTTTCCATAGTTTTTTCAAAACCGAGATTTTGTTTTTTATCTATGGTTTTTCCTGGGCGGCAGAGGAGGCTTATATGTTAATTTGAAAGTTTGTTCATTTTGTTTTAAATATGCACTGCTATATCAGAACAGAAGTTTGTAGAAGTTATTAGAATGTGATGTTATATATAGATTGTTTTTTAAAAAAGTATGAATCATTAGAAAAATAAACCTGGCGTCGACCGGCACGGTGCGCTATAATGCAATTTAATGTTTTATTATGTTTATACCTGTAGAGAATGTGGAGTGAAGTGAGGACTTTTTTTTTTCGTGTAATTCCTTTGCAAATATAAAGAGTAAATGGTTGAAGAGGAGGGAAGATTGAAACAGCTGAAAACAAAATAGATTGGGAGAGGAAAATTCAGTTTTTCTCTCTAGTATTGTTCAAGTTTGATTTGAAGTTGTGTTGAAGCCCTTAAAAGAAATTCATTGCCTACAATTAAATCAATTTATAGTGACAATAAAGAGAT
>NW_027171791.1:10000-15000 GCF_036898095.1 Palaemon carinicauda | reverse complement strand
GATATACAGCATATGATAGGGGAGGTATGTGAGTTGGTGAATAAAAGTGATGATAGAACCCTGGTCAATGGTTAGTATCTGCTATTTTACTATAATAGATATTGCGATATCTTCAACTCCAATACTTTACACACTTCCCCCCCCCCCCACACAAAAAACCGACACTGTTCAACTACATATATTTGCTCTTATCCGCTATGTAAATCTTGATTTTTAAAGGAAAAATTGTTTGGTTATAAAATGATCCTTCTTTTTATTTTATTGTGGGCCTATTATCTACTTAATCTTTTGTGATTGATAGCATTTCTTAGGAGGCAACGTTGCGATTTATTTTTCCCTTTTCGGAAATTCTCGTCTCCATCAATTCGTATGTTGAATGGTTTTATATTCAATGGTTTTATATTCAATGTGGTTGCATTTCGGGAACTTAATGTTGAAGTAAAATACCTGAGATATTATTTAGATTTAAGAAGAAACTTTAGTCCTCATCTTCAAAACATTAAGGCTAAAGTTTAAGTATTTTTTCGTTTAATCTTATTGTAATTTCTTATAAAATGTTACAACTTTGATTATATTATTCACTGATAAAACAGTGCGAATTGGACATCTTCAGACCACTTGGATAATGAAAGAGGAAGTGACGATAGTTTTTGTTTTATTTTGTTGTCAACAATGATGTCAATATTTTTTGGGCATGCCAAAGTCCCCCGAAACGTTGCACAATTTGTTTTTCTTATCTAGATTAGGAAAAATAGAACTAATTATTGTATCTCACAGCATGGTCTTTGAAACCCATATCAAAAGCTATACGTATGTTTATGCTGCTTACTTTAGATTTAGTATCGATAACTAGTAGATTGAGAAAAGTTATTATTAAAATGATGTATAAAACAGGATGTCGTTCAGCAACAGAAACATACAAGTGAGCAGTTAAACTTCAGATCAATAAATACCAAAGAAATGATACGAATATGAAAAGCATTTGATTAACGACACAACTGATAAAGAACACAATATTCAGTTACTTCAGGTCAGAAGTATTTGTAAACAGATTGGATAAAACAGATCCTTTAATCTTTGGGAGACATAAGTGATTGCAACTTCTGTTAACATTTGTATATTTTTATGGTGGAGAGAGAGAGAGAGAGAGAGAGAGAGAGAGAGAGAGAGAGAGAGAGAGAGGACAGCTCTTAACAAGCTATTCATAGGACATCCTGTGGTACACGTCAACACACTTTTGGTCAAATGTCCTTCTCCGCAACCTTGCTATATTCATTTTCTAAATCGGCGTTTATGTTAGCATGGGTCCTTAAAATAAATGTCTATCTATAACATAGGCTACGTTGTTGATGCACGCAATAGGCAGTTATTGTTTCCCCAATAGAATACTTAAGGTTTGTATTACATATTGAAAACGAAAAAGTGGTGAGGCGGAGTGGGTGGGGTTCGGTTGAAGTGAAGGTAAAACCTTCCATCATCTTTTGATGCCATTTGGTGAGAAAATGGAAACTTTACTGGGCGATCCCCATTTCGTATTGTTATTCCGGCAATGATAACCATGGTGGTTTGCAGCATCTACCACTGTGGGTGGATGGGGGGGGGGGGGGAGGGGGTTATTCTGTTATGTGGCCATCTGTAGTAGGTTCAGGGCTAAAAGTTTCCTAAGGGAAGTGGTGGTTTCTGTGTTTCTATCGGTATTCAGCAAGGGTTCATACTACTGAATGTACAGGGATTATGGTCATTTGTAATCGACATTAGTCAGAAGCTTCATCGAGGATTTTCATAGTCCAGAGTATTGTGGAGAGTTCTGGTTATCTTGAAATATGTATTCGTAATGGATATGTATCAACCCTACGTGGAGATGACAATGAAGGTAAATTGATGGGAGTGTAAAAAAATCTTGGACATCCTCTTTTGCCATTATTTATAAACAACTTATGTGCCTTCAAATTTCAAAGTGTTCGATCTGGCTGATGTGTACAAGATTATTTTTGAGAAGGATGCTTGTCTTATTCCTCTTCTTGTATATCACAAGCAGGACTAGGTCAGAATATTACAGAGTAGCTCTCGTTTTGTTTTTTTCTGTCGGGTTGTTTCATCTTATTGTCTTTTGAGTGCATGGTCACCCTTATAAATATGTTCCAGAGAGAGTTGGTGACTCGTCCTTGAGATGTTGTAACATAATCTACATACCTGTTGCTCCTACTAGTCTATATGCCTCTTTAATTCCATGTTGGAGAAGCTCATTACCCCATAGTACTTTGGTTTCGTTGTCCAATATAGCCATAGTAGAGCAAAGTTGGGTAAGGGGATCCATGATATTCTTTTTGTGGATATTTATTACTTCACTTTGTCCATTACTAATTTGTCCCTTTTGGTAGACTCTTTACAGCCATGGGTTACAAAATACTGTGACTTCGAAGAGGGTTTTCTCTTTATGCTTCCCTCACAAGTAAATTTGAAGACGGATTGTCCACTCCCTTGTACCGCACGTGTTTCGTACATGTTCATACACTGTAATGCTATTGTTTTTTTTTTTTTTTTTTTTTTATCTCCCGCCCTTTCCCGCACGAATAATAGAGAAACCAGTTTAAGCTTGCCATCGCATATTTCATATTGTTTGAATTTTTGTGATATTGTTGCTCTCAATTGTTTATTTATGAGCACGGCATCTGTTGAATAAAATTCACTTGCATTCACCTCGCCTTCAAATATGTTATACTGTGTATGCTAGAGGAATGTAATTATACTCACTTACAAGTTAATGAACACCAATCTAAAGGGTGAGCCAATCACTACACCACTACTGTGTATATATTTTCTGTGAGAGACAAATGGATCCTTCAATGCAAAGGCCTATATAAAAGTAGATAGGGTTTCCTCTCAGTTGTTGAGGTTAGGTGTGATGATCTTTCTGTGCATCGTATCTATTAAATAGCTTTTTGGTAAAATTCTATGTACATAGATGCTATGATGTGACCAGGTTAATCCTTCTTGGCTTCTAAGAAGTTCGTTGAAGACTGGAGACTATAACTTTCAGGTTAGATTTGGGATCTCGCTAATGATTTGCCTGATTTCTGCATTTTACATTGCATAGGATGTAAACTTGGTGGTAGGGGGACTTCTCTTCTCGTTGACCTTCTTGGTATGTCTATTGATTTTCTAGTGGATCTCTTAGAGAAGTGAGGAATTTAATTTCATCTCCAAATTTTTCATAGTTTATAAAAATGGTCTGTGCATAACAATTGCAATTCCTTGTGTCACCGTAACATAGGTTGCTCTCCTCTCTATTTAAAACCGTGAAATCCTCGATATAGCAGCTAACCTCTGTATCTCCTACTTTACTTTACTTTACTTTGATGGCTGCTTTTCCGGTCCCATACAGCAGGGGAACCCCACTCTCTACAGGACCTCCACTCTCGTTTTACCTTGTTTTATATCGCGTATTGTTCATTTACTGTTAAATCGTCACTGTTGTATGACTGTTGAAATAAGAAAGTCTTTAGTTTCCTCTTGAAAGCCTTCATGTCTTCAATCATTCGAATGTTTAGTGGGAGCTCATTATATAGTCTCGGGCCGCATACTTAAAGGCTCTGGAGCCTAAAGTAGACATATATCTAGGTTCCAACAGTTTGAAGCCATCTGTAACTATTCTCGTGTCGACACGATTCGTTGGCTGCGCAATATGTAGCAATTCTCTTTAAGTATTTTGGACGCCCGGTTCTGATAACTTGGTGGGTTATTGAACATTTTCTAAATTAAATTCTCGCTTTAATCGGCAGCCAGTGTAAATCGATTAGTATAGGGGTACTGTCCATTCTCTCGGGCAGAAAATATACGGGTAAACATACCACAGGCACCCATGTCTTGCCATTCAGGTGAATTATACCCTGTCTCCAGACAACCTGAGGATTGTTAGGTGAAGTTGCCAACCAATCATTGAATAGCAGCAGTCAATATTCAGCCCCCTTTTTTCCCACATTTCTGTCTCTCCCTTTGCTACTAAATTCTGTGCCCAAGTTATTTGTTAGCAGTAGATGGTACTTCAGGTGTTTGTAAAGTCAATTAAGTACGAGGAAAGACTTTAAGAGAATCGTGTTCACATCCTAAATGTATTTTGGAGATTTGAAATGATTTTTTTTTCTTTTTTTTAAAGAAAATTTCGTAGAAAAACAACACAGAAATGGCAAGTTAAACGTTGGATACTGTTGAGGCTGTCATTAACCCCAATACTAGCGAAATAACTGATAACGATAGAGAGCAAAATACTAACTGGAAAGAAATTATTTTTTCACACACTAAGGCCCGCCTGAACAGACTTTTAGTGTGATGGAGGGCGAGAAATAAACCCGTAAAAGTAAAAAAGTAAAAGTAAAGTAGGAGAAGGTCTCCTATTGAAATAGTATTATTGATACTTGGTTCATGAAGTTTGTTTTAGGCTCATATTGTTTGTTTGTGTAACTTGCAACAAGAGATCAGAATCGTGATAGACGTAGGAATGCAACTTTTGAATAGAATTTGGTAACAAACTTAATTGTTTTAACCAGTGGTAGAATATTTCTTCATTCCTATGTTGTAGCCAATAAATTTTTGGTTATTACAATTTTCCTTTAGATCTTGTACCATTCGGTCTGTAATCTGATAGATTTGGGATTTTTTTTATTATTATTGGTGGACATGATACATAGATATAGGTTGTGTAAAATACCTTGAATCTTTTCGTCATTCACTTTCTTATTTATGAAATTCTACGCCATCATCAGGAGTAATGTTTATTGTAAAATGTTATTATTATTATTATTATTATTATTATTATTATTATTATTATTATTATTATTATTATTATTATTATTATTATTATTATTATTATCATTATTATTATTATTATTATTATTATTACAAAACAATCCTTTCTAACGTAAACGATATTATAGTGCACTCTTTGCCACATAGATATTATGAAGGACTTAGTTCCAAAAGTTTTGAAAATATGCTATCAC
>NW_027171791.1:0-5000 GCF_036898095.1 Palaemon carinicauda | reverse complement strand
TACAATAAACGACATCGGCGGCAATGACCTTAAATGTCAGGATGGCAGAAAACCTCAAATCTCTCTCTCTCTCTCTCTCTCTCTCTCTAGTGGTATTCGTCTTCAAAATGAGAAAAGAGAGAGGGAAGGAAGAGAGCAATTCACCGTGAATGAAGCTCCTGGCAGGTAGCGTCCTACCGAGTGTCAACCAAATTTTTGACCTGGTCTCGACGCTACTCAATAATTTTCGTTCACTCCATGTGATAACGAACAACAATATGAAACTGCATTCTATATATCAGTCAGACCTTTCACGCAGATTGTCATGAAATCCTCGATCATTACTTCTCTTCTCTATCCCATCTTTTGTATTTGTTTCAGTTTCTATGTGAGCGAGTTCTAATCAACATCAATTTTATTGTCAATTATCCCCCGTAATTAGCAAACAGGCCAGATTTTACCGATTCTTTTAATGGACGCAAATGGTCTGGCTGTATTTTTTTTTTCTGTTTGTATCACTCTTTATGTAGTAAAAGCATTTTTACCATTTATTTTATATCACAGAAACGGAATCTCAAACGTATGTATTTTCTAATCATTATCATTAAATATTATTCATTATGACTTTTTTATATTTTTGATATCCAAGAACAAAAGCTTATGCTCTACAATGCTTATATAAGATGAATAAAAGTAATATGAAATTTATATTAGAGGCGTAAAAATACTTTTTTCATTTATAGATTTTATCATCAATTTAAAAACACAATTCCTTCTAATTCGAACAGGTGATTTTAAAGTTAGCATATATAAGGTAGAGTCTCTCGTTTGGAGCTAACAAGTAAATATTCTCATTAAAGGTAATTGTGATTTACTTAATGTAGACTCCTCACTGAAATGTTTTACGCACGCATTTTTAGCTTAGCCTTTTCACTCATGGGGCTCGTAATTGGTAATGTCATTGCGTTGTAATTTAGACAAATTAAACGAAATAACGAATGTGGAAGGACATTTTCAAATGCCCATAAGTTTACTACACTGTTGAGTAATATACAGAGGAATACTGATGTATTACTATAATGCATCAGATAATGCAATGCAAGATAAATCATTCTATAACATGGGCTGCTTGTATTTACAGTCAAGTAAAAGGTAGAATTAAAAGGAGTAGCATGAATTACTCCTTCGTCAGTGAATCTGTATCGAATGGTGGTTGTGGGGAGAGTTTTGTATCGATTTGTGACGATAACATTTTACGACTGAAGTCAAATAGACATTGACATCCAATTCTATAAGATACAGTAGTGTTCCTGTGCAGGACTTTTTCTTGCTGTATTCCAGAATAGCGTCATGTCTTTGGGGGAACACTTGAAGTAACTTGAACGTATACAATGGAGCTCAGGACTTTTTTTCCTCTTGGGTAACTGCTTGGGCACTCTAATTTGAATGAGAAAAACCTCCCCTCCTCCCCCCCTTTCTTCCTTCCTTCCTCCCCATCCTACTCACCTTCCCAAGTCTTCTTGTCCCTCCTTCTCCTCCAGATGCAGGTTCCTTTCACACCAATTGAAACGTTTAACTAAAAGAAAAAGAGAACCTGGCATGGAGACAATGTTTCATCTGTGACTTTTTGTTTCTAAGACTTTGCCGTCAGCGAAAAGAAGAAATTTGTATTTTATTTTACACTAACTAATTAGAAGGATATTCTGTGTGGAAGCAACGGGTGTACGCATAGACGTACACTTGTGCACATGTTTGCGTGGCTATAATGATCTATCTGTATATACCAAGGCACCTCCCCCAATTTTGGGGGGTAGCTGACATCAAACAAATGAAATGAAAAAAAATGGGGGACCTTTCCTCTCTACGCTACTCCCAGCCTGACGAGGGGACTATAATGATACAATTTCAAATACACGAGTTACGTAAATAGTTAGTTATTTACTGACAATGATCATTACCTTTTTTTTTTTTTACAGATGCGCCTATACATTTCATTTTCTATTTCTTACATTCGGTAAATCAAATAAGGGGTAAAGATCCTAAATTAACTAATGATTGTCCATTATAATCTTTAACTTTTTTATTGTCTCTCATGAACTCTAAATGTAGACCTAACCTTGGATCAAACAAAAATTACATTGCAACATATGGAAGAAAATATTTACAGTGTTTACAGTTATTCAGAGTTATACTGAGTAATAAGGTGGGTTTCAATGAATATATATTTATATAGCTCTCGTTCGTCATTACAGTTCATGCAATCCTCAAAGGAATTAAAGTCAATCCCTACAAATTTTTTTCTAACATGCGAGAGCAAAGGGCAGTTCAAGATGACATGGATCTCATCCTGAACAGATCCACAGGGGCAGAGGCGTTCCTCTCAGGGAATTCTTGACCATCGTCCAATCTCGTCCTTCTTGTACAATGTTGGAGACTCTAGATGTGGGTTGAGCTGTTTGTAAGTCATCCGTCGAGTTGACTCGAAGTTGTTTTTCACGTGGGTTTTTTGTGTTTGCTTTTCGTCTAAAATTGGTTCTTCTTGGGTTCTCTGTTAGATGCCCATCGGAGACTGTACTTCTATGGCCTTATTTATGACGGTAGCAAAGTAACTCCTGTCATAGTCTGGTCAAGAACGAAAAGTGTTTTTTCTTGATAAATGTTGTTGCACTTGGTTCTCCGGATTCTAAATACACAAGTCAGGGCAGACTGTTTTCCTGACACTTGGGAGGTCGCGCAAACTACTCATGTAAGCAGCTTTCTAGTTAGATGACATCCAAGTCTCAGACCCATAAAAACTTGAACTATATAATCCTGCAGACCAGACCTTTCTTTTCACACAAAAAGGAGCATCATTATTTTTAGATACAAAGGACTGGAGCTTCCGCAAGCTCTTTGAATGCGTTTTAATATGCCCTTCGACCTGTTTGTATATTGGAGCATTCATGATCTGATTGCCTAAATAAGTATATTTGTCACAAACTTCTACCGTTATTTCATTAAAAACGAGAGGGTTGGGGTACTTGACGTTAATGCACATTAGCTTGGTCTTTTTGTTGTTAACCTTCATATCATATTCCTTACAATACTTCACTTCTGTTAACTTTTCAATTCTTAGGAAGGGTTACAAGTAATTTAGATCTTTCAACTAGTAAAGACGAAGCACAAAAATCAGTTTTCAATTTCTAAACCAATGGGAACATGGTTTGATGGGAATTATATGAATAGCAAATATAGACCTTTTTAACAACAGTTAAATAATCTTGATAACAAAATGCCCAGTCAATTTGACTTCTCTACTGAGAACCCTGTCTATAGATCAGGCCTCCTCCCGCCCCCAGGTGAACCCCCTATTGGATGGTGTATTGTTGTTAGGTTTAAACTTTTAAAAATCTCTCTCATTTATAGTTACGTCAGGATTCCTACTATAACGGAATCACTGGGGATCATTAAAATATTCAAGAGACCCAAGACCGTGCGTTCAAGTCACCCATTATTAATACTCATACTTCTTGCTGAATGAATGAGAAACTGGAATGACTGTAATAAAGGGAATCATGGGGAGGTCTGGGAGATGGCGGAGGCGAAACCAATCTTGGTCTTTTAGTTCATTTACATCATAAACATGATTCTCAAAAAAGGTTAGGCTTATATTAAGAGCACAGAGAATGGATAACTCGTCTTTAGTTACTGCAAAAATACAATGTCATAGTCTATTAGAGTACCTATTAGGCTATCTAACATAGAAACATTACCATTAATGTTCCAAGAACATGATTTAATTGTTATCTTTACCCCCTTTGCATAAAAAACGAAGGTCCTAAAATATCAACAACTCTACTATTTACAATATTTAACTTAATGAATTCCTTTCAAACCAGTGGAGGAACATCTTTCTTTATGAATTATTCTATTAAAACCACTGCCTGTCGGTTTGACATAGATGCTGCTTCAAGTATTCGATCCCGATCTGCCTTAGATGGAGTTTAGCGATCATGATTCTTATTTCTGTTTTGTTGTGGGTTTCCCAAACGGCTTACGTCTTCTATGTGTGTGTCATCTTGTTGTAGTTTCTTAAGGATTTGATTGATCTTTCCATTTGTCTTCTCTTATTATCATAGCTTCTCCTTCAGTATTAGTGATGGTCAAATCTCCTTCCGGCACTCCAAGGAAAGAAAATTTCGTGGCATATCAGACTTGATTATATGTAGACCTCTACTTGGGGACTCAATAACAATTTTTTTTTGTGTCTTTATTGTATATTTCCATTAGAAAGTCTGAGCTACTTTTTGATATCTGCCTTAGCTAGTTTGTTTTGAATATCATTCAAAATATTCATAGTTTTCACCACGTTTACATGTGGCCCCCCCCCCCCTCTCTCTCTCTCTCTCTCTCTCTCTCTCTCTCTCTCTCTCTCTCATTTAACAAGTTTGTGAAGCACATGCTCAAGAAATTAAACTAATTAATGAACACCCTTACTATCGAATATATTTGATAAATTATTATTTTATAATACGTTGCAAAAGTCTCCCTACAATGTGTCTTTCACCAGTCAGCGAAGAGTGGTTGCAAGGTTTGTGGATTACAGAAGGTCCTCGACTTCAAACTGAATAGCTTCCAAGAAGCTGTTTGCAAGTCGAATTTGGTTTTACATTTTGGCATTGGGAAAGTCTAATATGTATGCCAAGCTTATGGTTTCCAGCTACATAAGTTAATATAGGTTTCATATGAAATGAATATCTAGTTATTACAAATGTCATTTTGCTTAATGTATTAAATTATATAATATTCGTATTATTTTTATTATGGTTGTAAGTCGAAGTCTAAAGTAGTTCAACTGGGATGTGACCAATTTGTTGTTATAAGTATTGACACCGCTATGACCGTTAATAGCACGCCTGCTATTTCATTTATCAGTTTGTGATTTTTTTTTGTGTGTGTGTAATTTCTTGGCAAAGCTACAAAACTAAATGAGAAGAAGAGAGATGATAGGAAATAGCAGCTTTATACAGAAATGGAGTGAA
>NW_027171790.1:105000-124508 GCF_036898095.1 Palaemon carinicauda | reverse complement strand
CTTCATTACCTAAGAGGATATTTCTTAACATTTTATCTCTCCCTGTGCAATTTTATTTTGAGATTAATTGCTTTTTAAACCCTACTATGCACATTTAATTTCTTGTAGGACAATGTATTTTTTCTGGAATACCTTGTTACCCTTCTACATTTGTTCATTATGCCCCTTCTTTCTTTTCAATTACTTGACGAGTTTATGAATCTTCTATTACTGTATATGATCTTCTGTGTCTTTATTGAAAAGACTAACTAATCATCTTTTTCTTTTAGTGACTGAATTTACCTCATCCATCACTATATTTTTATTCATTACTATATTTTTTATTCCTTTCCCTACCTCGTAAATCTGTAAACATCAGCTGTCACAACTGTACTGGGACTTTGCATGCATTGCTCCTTGGAGCGTCTACTTCTATGTAGTTAATACTTGCCCATTTTCACCTATTTATTTTATATCTTGTACTCATTGCTTTATTAAACTCTCTCTATTACCCTTACAACTACAAATTAAAGTTTCTAAGGTTTATAGTGATCTTTATTTTAATGTTGTTACTCTTGAAATATTTTAGTTTTCCTTGTTTCCTTTCCTCACTGGGCTATTTTCCCTGTTGGAGCCCCTGGGCTTATAGCATCCAGCTTTTCCAACTAGTGTTGTAGCTTAACAAGTAAGTAAGTAAGTAAGTAAGTAAGTAAGTAAGTAAGTAAGTAAGTAATAATATATAATAATAATATAATGATAATAATAATAATTTCCTGATGATGATGATGATGGTATAGAATGTAGCAAACTCATTTACTTTTCCGATGGAGATAATAGATATATATTTATGTTTGGAAATTATTATCTCCATCAATAGGGGTAAGGAAGAAAGGTAGCAGGGTGTATGCAAAAGACGAGTAAGACACTTAAGATATCTGCTGAACCCTAGATTGAAGTTTGTAAAGGGATTAAGGAGCCCCACTCTGCATGAAAGTCTGTGTGGAGTTTTGTTATTATTATTATTATTATTAATATTATTATTATTATTATTATTATTATTATTATTATTATTAATCAACCATAATGAGTCAAATTCGACGCTCACAGAGGTGATCCAAAAGAAAATTGAAATGTTTTAGCTCTTAATGACGAATTGTAGAACTGTTGGTCCACGTGGTGACAAAATGCAGTGAGCTGAGGTATATGGAGATACTTATGAGTATTATGAGGTGGTCAAGCCATGTGAATGATATTATTATTATTATTATTATTGTTATTATTATTATTATTATTATTGTTATTATTATTATTATATTACTCTGTTAAGCTACAACCCTAGTTGGAAAAGCAGGATGCCTACAAGCCCAGGGCCTCCAACAGGGAAAATAGCCCAGTGAGTAAAGGAAAAAGGAAAAATAATATTTTAAGAACAGTAAAAACATTAAAATATATATTTCCTGTATAAACTTTAAAAACTTTAACAAAATAAGAGGAAGAGAGATAAGATAGAGTAGTGTGCCCTTGTGTACCCTCAAGCAAGAGAGGTCTAACCCAAGACAGTGGAAGATCATGGGACAGAGACCCCTAGGGTGAAGAAGAATTATTAGGTAATCTCAGTGTTGTCCGGTGTATGAGGACAGAAGATAATCTTTAAAGAATAGGCCAGACTATTTGGTGTATTGTGTAGGCAAAGGGAAAGTGACGATAAAGAATTTATAATTCAGGAGTAAAAGGAATAAGGAAGAGAAGTGTACATCGGAAGGGTTAGATAGATTGCTTAAAACACATAATAATGCAAATTAAGAGTAAAAGGTGCAGTTTCGCTGTAATGGATTTTATTTTCGTATGAAGAGAATAAGAAGTTTTGGAAAGAAGTGAAGAGAGTAAGGAAGGGTGGCTCAAGAATTGAAGAAACAGTGAAAGATGGAAATGGAAGGTTGTTAAAAGGAGAGGAGGCAAGGAAAAGATGGGCAGAATATTTTGAAAGTTTACTGAATGTTGAGGATAATAGGGAGACAGATATAATTGCTGTTGCAGGTGTTGAGGTGCCAGTGATGGGAGATGAGAATGAGAGAGAGATTACAATAGATGAAGTGAGGAGAGCACTAGATGAAACGAGAGTAGGAAAACATCTGGTATGGATGGTGTGAGAGCTGAGATGTTGAAGGAAGGGGGTGTGACTGTACTTGAATGGTTGGTGAGATTGTTTAATATGTTTTGTGTTGTCAATGGTACCAGTAGATTGGGTTTGTGCATGTATTGTACCACTATATAAGGGTAAGGGAGATGTGCCATGAGTGTTGTAATTCAAGAGGTATTAGTTTGTTGAGTGTAGTTGGAAAAGTGTATGGTAGAGTAATGATAATAAGATCAAGGATAAAAACAGAGAATGCAATCTTAGAAATACAGGGTGGTTTTAGAAGAGGTAGGGGTTGTATGAATCAGATTTTTACAGTTAGGCAGATATGCGAGAAATATTTAGCAAAAGGTAAGGAGGTGTATGTTGTGTTTATGGATCTGGAGAAAGCGTATGATAGAGTTGATAGGGAAGCAATGTGGAATGTGATGAGTTATATGGAGTTGGTGGAAGGTTGTTGCAAGCAGTGAAAAGTTTCTACAAAGGTAGTAAAGCATGTGTAAGGATAGGAAATGAAGTGAGTGATTGGTTTCCGGTGAGAGTGGGGCTGAGACAGGGATGTGTGATGTCGCCGTGGTTGTTTAACTTGTATGTTGATGGAGTGGTGAGAGAGGTGAATGGTCGAGTGCTTGGACGAGGATTAAAACTGGTAGACGAGAATGACCATGAATGGGAGGTAAATCAGTTGTTTGCGGATGATACTGTACTGGTTGCAGACACAGAAGAGAAGCTTGGGACGATTAGTGACAGAATTTGGAAGAGTGTGTGAGAGAAGGAAGTTGAGAGTTAATGTGGGTAAGAGTAAGGTTGAGATGTACGAGAAGGGAAGGTGGTGCAAGGTTGAATGTCATGTTGAATTGAGTTACTTGAAGAGGTGGATCAGTTTAAGTACTTGGGGTCTGTTGTTGCAGCAAATGGTGGAGTGGAAGCAGATGTACGTCAGAGAGTGAATGAAGGTTGCAAAGTGTTGGGGGGCAGTTAAGGGAGTAGTAAAAAATAGAGGTTGGGCATGAATGTAAAGAGAGTTCTATATGAGAAAGTGATTGTACCAACTGTGATGTATGGATCGGAGTTGTGGGGAATGAAAGTGATGGAGAGACAGAAATTGAATGTGTTTGAGATGAAGTGTCTAAGGAGTATGGCTGGTGTATCTCGAGTAGATAGGGTTAGGAACGAAGTGGTGAGGGTGAGAACGGGTGTAAGAAATGAGTTAGCAGCTAGAGTGGGATATGAATGTGTTGAGGTTGTTTGGCCATGTTGAGAGAATGGAAAATGCTGTCTGCTAACGAAGGTGATGGATGCAAGAGTTGATGGGAGAAGTACGAGAGGAAGGCCAAGGTTTGGGTGGATGGATGGAGTAAAGGAAGCTCTGGGTGATAGGAGGATAGATATGAGAGAGGCAAGAGAGCGTGCTAGAAATAGGAATGAATGGCGAGCGATTGTGACGCAGTTCCGGTAGGCCCTGCTGCTGCCTCCGATGCCTTAGATGACCGCGGAGGTAGCAGCAGTAGGGGATTCAGCATTATGAAGCTTCATCTGTGGTGGATAATGTGGGAGGGTGGGCTGTAACACCCTAGCAGTACCAGCTGAACTCGGTTGAATCCCTTGTTAGGCTGGGAGGAACGTAGAGAGTAGAGGTCCCCTTTTTGTTTTTGTTTCTTTGTTGATGTCGGCTACCCCCCAAAATTGGGGGAAGTGCCTTGGTATATGTATGTATGAAACTACGATTTTTTAAAGTTATTCTGTTCAGTGGATCATCCAAGGTCCACCAGTTAAAGGTTGATATTAGTACTCTCTCTCTCTCTCTCTCTCTCTCTCTCTCTCTCTCTCTCTCTCTCTCTCTTCTCTCTCTCTCTCTCTCTCTCTCTCTTTCTTTCTTTTTTTTGGAAAGGTCACTTCCGGTTAGGAATAATTGTTGAATGTGTGTATATATAATTATGTACCGTATATATATATATATATATATATATATATATATATATATATATATATATATGTAATATATATATATATATATAATATATATATATATATATATATATAATATATATATAAATATATATAATATATATATATATGTATATATATATATATATATATATATATATATATATATATATATATATATATATGTATACATATATATATATATATATATGTATATATATGTATATATATATATATATATATATATGTATATATATATATATATATATATATATATATATATATATCTATATATATATATATATACTCTATGACAATAAACAATAGGCCCCATTCACGAAAAATATAATTTGTTTTGAGCTGCTAAAGGAACCACCTCCCTTTCTTTTCAGAATACAGATACAGCAGTAACACATTTAAAAATAGGTGCAAGCATTTTTAATATCTTTTTCTAGAATTTGTAACAATTTGTGACCTGATGTGGAGGAGCAAGGGAAGTAATCCCTTCGACAGCTCAAAATAAATTTAACTTTTCGTGATTTTTTTTTTTTTTTTTAATTTTCTTCACTCAAACTCCATCTCGATTCTATATGATGTTACCTGGTAGCTGCTAATACTCTCTCTCTCTCTCTCTCTCTCTCTCTCTCTCTCTCTCTCTCTCTCTCTCCAGTTATACTTTTTATATTCTTTAATCAAGGTTTTATCTAGGAATCTCTCTCTCTCTCTCTCTCTCTCTCTCTCTCTCTCTCTCTCTCTCTCTCTCTCTCTCTCTCTCTCTACAGTTATACTTTTTATATTCTTTAATCAAGGTTTTATCTAGGAATCTCTCTCTCTCTCTCTCTCTCTCTCTCTCTCTCTCGTTTAAGTCGTGTGTGTTTTTGACTCGATTCCTTTCGGAGGTTCTTCTCGTCTTCGAGAACGACCTCATCGTTAGTCAGATGTCCCACAGACTCTGAAAAAGATAGTTTCTTAAAGGAAAGTTGGGGTTATCCCCCCCCATTCCCCCCCCCCCTTGTCTAGTGGGTAGAGGGGGTCAAGGAGGTTAAATATAGACTCCTCCTAATGTGCGAGGCGGTGATGTCTTTTGTCTGATCTGTTGTTGAAGGATTTGCGTTATTTTCAATACATCTAAAGGATTTGTTATTATTGTCCTTATTGGGCTTTTATTTCATATACTTCAATTGTTATAATAATAATGATTATTATTATAATTATTATTATTATTATATTATTGTTGTTGTTATTATTGCTGATGGTATTGTTGTTTATAATATTATTGTTAATATTAACATTATTATTATTACCTACGCCAACGGAGGTGGGATGAGGCTATGTTTTCATCCTTGTTTGTGTGTGCGCGTGTATGTTTGTGAACAAACGCGCTTCTTGGCTACAATTTTAATCGGAGATTAATGAAACTTGCAAGGATCAACTTTTATGTAAAAACCTGGAAATGATTAAACTTTGGAATGTCAAGGTCAAGGTCACGGTTAAGCAAAATGTCCAATTCATGTAATCAACCATAAGTTTGGACATCGTTGTCACAGAGACTTCAAACTTAGTTCATATTTGAGTGTAGGAAAATCCACGCCAATTAAGACATGTTAAGGTCAAGGTCAAGGTCGAGAACTAAGCTGCTGTGGCGGAGATATACGCTATACTGAGTGCACCTCTAATTATTATTATTATTATTATTATTATTATTATTATTATTATTATTATTACCATAGTGGCCACTATTATATGCAATTGTCTGAGAAGACTATGATCTAAATAAACATTTATATCACATAATAACCTTCGAGTTAAAAATGCCAAACGGGAAAAAAGTAGTACAAAAACATGAAAGAAGGAGACCAGATGAATTACCTTAAACAAATGATTGAACACGTAGATGTAACGAATAAGCAACATCATTAAAAGAAAGTCCTTAATGAGAGTAGTCATTACGATGCAGGGTGCAACCTTACTTGAATTGTATTAATTACGTTAATTCAATTACCGCGTTAGGAACTCCATTGACAATACAATGTTTTCATTCATTGTTTTCAACGGAACCCCCCCCCCCCCACCTCTCTCTCTCTCTCTCTCTCTCTCTCTCTCTCTCTCTCTCTCTCTCTCTCTCTCTCTCTCTCTGCTTTGTTATTGGCTTAACTGGGATTCTAGACCCGCTCAAGCTTGGTAGTTTCTTGTAGTGTTTGCAACATCACCATCCTTGTGAGCTGAGGATTGGGGTTGGGGTTAGGGGAGCCTGTAGGTCTACCTGCTGAGTCATCAGCAGCCATTGTCTGACTCTCCCTGTTCCTAGCTTGTGGATAGGGTATTAGGCGCGGATTATCTGTACATATTTTTTTTTTTGTCTAAAAAATTTCACCACTATAGCCTTTATATCAAGTTTAATTTCATCTTTCAACCAATATAGTCCTGAAGACGGGTCACGAAGTGATTCAAAACACTTGTTGACACCAAATGATAATGTGGAAAAGTAAATGCAGTTTTCCTGTTATTCTGAAAATTATCTGGTGGACAACTTTGTATGGAGAGATGCCATCTTCAGTCATTTGGACGCCACTAAGACATTGTGTATTCTTTGAATGCGCGCGCGTGTGTATATATATATATATATATATATATTATATATATATATATATATATATATATATATATATACTGTATATATATATAGGTGTGTGTACGCGCGTGCGCGCGTGTGTGTTCATAGTTTACTCATGACTACTTGGGGGGTTTCACAGACAAAGCAAACACGTTTTGGGGTAATAACTCTGTAATGAACACTTACATCAGTTTGAGATTTTGCTATTGTGTAATACATCCATCGCACTAATTAATAAGCGTAACATGAATCACTAATTTTAAAGAATAAAGATACTTGCTCTTGTATCAAGAGGCAAAAATTCGATTACCCAGAAATGGATGCGAACACCAGTATGAAAAAGCTCCACCTACCCTTCTCTCTCCCTCCAGATTAACCCCCCCCTCCCCTCTCTCTCTCTCTCTCACTCACTCTCTCTCTCTCTCTCTCTCTCTCTCTCTCTCTCTCTCTACATATATATATATATATATATATATATATATATATATATATATATATATATATATATATGTATATATATATTTATGTATATATATAACGGATTTTGAGCAAAGCGAAAAATCTATTTTTGGGAGAGGTAGCCATGTCGTCCTGATTGAAGTTCCTATTAGGTAGCTTTCTAAGGTATATTTGACTACAGTGATATTCCCAGAGAATTTTACCTTAAGGTATCCAGAATTCTAACTCCTGGAGCGAATATCCCTAAATAATCTCACAGGGATGTCGCATACTATCAGAGGACGTATTCTTGACACGTCACATAGCTATCTTCGCCCCGAATAGTATCAACGCTTCAAGGGGGAATAGTGACAAGAATCTGAAACGACAATGAAAAGAGGGCTGCTCATAAGGCACCGCTCATAAGGCATCTCTCCTATTCCGTTTCCAGTGTGTATCTGATGAAGGCGGTAGCGCCCTCTTTATTCCTTGTAGCGATATACGAGGTGTTACAGATACTGTACTCTAGGGAGGAGTCAACAGGCCCTTTTACAATAAAAGGAAGGGCTGGTCCATCAGGACGATATGGCTACCTCACCCAAAAATAGATTTTTCGCTTCGCTCAAAATCCGTTTTTTGGGCTCAGGCCATGTCGTCCTGATGGAAGTTTACCAGAGCATTACTGTATCTGTGGATTCTCAATCAGTGCCGTACTCTCGAGAAAGTATTTTCCTTGTCCGTCTAGACCTAGAGGCCTATGATGTTACCGTCATACATCATTATCAACTAAGCATGAACTATGTTGGTGCTTCCTGCCCCCTACAGGGAAGTCGTACTAGACTCTGAAAAAAAGTCTTGAGGAGTACATAAAAATTTATGGATGACAAAATGACAAGCCTGTATAGTGGTCTCGCCCTATACAATATAAAGCAAAGTTTGTATAAGAGTCACCAATATCAGAATGAATTTGTGACACCTTCCCCAATGCGACTACTCTTATAAACTATTGGATAATGGTTGTATCCGCATAGAAACAAATTTTGCCTCTTTGCCACCAACCCGTTAGGGTACCACGTCAACCCTTCCAAGGAAGGGTTAGAGTGAGTGGACTTTTGGTTGAATCAGGGAACAGTCTCGAAAGACATACCTTGATGAAAATATCCATATTTTAATCTTAATGCTCAGTACATTTCTAATAAAATGAGTGTGGGCAAAAAAGACGCAGGGTTCACTATGAACTAGTTTATTAAAATTTAATAAACGAACAAATCAGATCACATTTATAAAATTCATAAAATGTGGATGATATGCGTAAAAGCATAAAGAAAAACAGTCAACAGAAAATATTGTTTCATCTACTAGGAAACAGATTTGCCACTTCAATAGAATTATTAATAATAATGATATAGTCTGTATACTGTTTACATACACTAGCGTAAAAAACGCTTGGCACAAGTGTCCGTATTATGCTATAGATTACCGACGTCAATGGAACAGTTTGTAAGGACACTCATAAGTTGCTCCACTTCCTTCGCATAGTGCATAAAGAACGCCTTGGATGACTACCAGCCGGTGTGCAAACAAGGATGTTCAAAGTCCATATAATTAAAGAAATTTTGTGGAAGAGGCAACTTTCCTCGGATCATGACTAACGGGTGTACTGTCTGGATCCGTTCTGCAAATAACACGGGTGAAATTCGCCCTTAGTTATAGATAACTTTGAACCCAGGGTTTCTCTTCTGAACAGCTGTCCTCCCATAAAATCTGAAGTTCTATGAAGATAGACCTTTGGGCACTCCACTGGATATAGAGATGCATCTTCCTCCAGAGGGCAGATTCTCTAGGGAGCCCACCTGTTGGTGGGTAGCTTGTTCCTGGTAAGAAACGTTGGGTCTGGAAATAGATTCAGTTCTCCCTCCAGGAACTGGACGTGGCCTTCCTCTCCAGAGAGAGCCACTATTCACCAACTCTGGCCCCCAGGGCGAGTACAAACAGAAATAGGACTTAAATTCAAAACCTTCTGAGCCCATTCCTCATTGTTCATTATTTATACACAATGAGGAATCATATCTAATGACCAAGCAAATGGTCTTTGGAAGCACTGAAGGGCTAGTTCATTAAGAACGTCGTTAGAAAGGTCGACCTGTAAGGCATATGGTATCTGACTTGTCAAGGCAGGCTTGAACAATAGAATTGTGTAGGCTGCTAAACCTTGCTCATGAAGGTGAATGAAGAATGATAAATAGGAATCTGTCGGGATTTCTTTCAGTTTCTTCGTCTTGACAAAGGATAGCTATTTCTTCCCTGAAGCCTCATAATGTTTTCTGGTTTCCTCCAAAAGTCTAAACCGACTTTTAATCACCGAATCTTTTTCTCATCATTAAGGAGAGAAAATCATGAGATATAGGTTCCGTGTTTTCTGTGATGGCGCGAAGACAGTCGACTTCTGTACTCGCTGAGACAGGGATGGATCCGGTAGCGGTACGAATTTTAATCGTAGTTCCAATGCCAGAGGGAACCACACGCTATTTGGCCACTTGTGGGCCACTATTGCAGCTTTCCCTTCGAAGGATCTCAGCATATCGAGGACCTTCAAAAGGAGGTGTGCGGAGGGAACAGATAGATACAGGACCATCTGATCCAGTCCAGGGACATAGCGTCCACTGCCTCCGCTAACGGATCCTCGTAAGGGGACACGTAACGAACTATTTTCTTGTTGTCTTTCGTCGCAAAGAGGTCTATCTGCAGCTCTGGGACTTGACTCGAGATGAAGGAGAACGATCCTGCGTCAAGGAACCATTCTGACTCTATAGGTGTAAACCTAGATAGAGCGTCCGCTGTCACATTGTGGAACTTTTGAATGTGAACTGCTGACAGGTGCCATTTCTTCGCGTGTTTGATGCGTATTTTCTCCAGACTCCTGTTGCATCCTTAAGCTGTGCTCTTAGCACTGGATCTGTTATCGAAGCAAACTGTAGAGAGCCCAGCACTCTCTCCTGTTCGTGTCTTGATACCCGTTTAGATTTCAATAGTCTCTTGACAGATCCAGCCATTTCTTTCCTCTTTTTACTAGGAATGGAAAGCCGATGTGACTCCAAATTCCAGTGGATTCCCAACCACCGAAATGTTTGAGCTGGAGAAAGACAAGACTTTTTGATGTTGATCTTGAATCCCAGATGTTCCAGGAACTGAATCACTATCTTAGAAGCTTGCTTGCATTCTGTCCAGCCAGTCGTCCAAGTAGGCTACTACTTGGACCCCTTTTAGGCGTAATTGATGGACGGCTGCGTTCGCGAGCTTCGTGAAAATCCTTGGGGTTATGTTTAGCCCGAAGGGCATGGTTCTGAAGGCGTAAAGTTATCAATGTAACTTGAAGCCTAGGTAGGGGGAGAGGTGACGATTAATTGGAACGTGCCAATAAGCGTCAAACAAGTCTATAGACACAGCATATGCCCAGAATGACTCTGAGTTTTTCTGAGTCCTCCTTTGGAACACAAAACAGCCTTCCTTAGAATTTGATGGACTTGAATTTTCGGATTACTCTTTTGACTAAGAGCTCTCGGACATATTTTTCCTGAGCGGGGGTTGAGTGTTGGAAGAATTGAGGAAATTGAGGTGGAGGACTGCTTCAGCTCCAACCTAGTCCATTCTTATTTAGGCTGTGGGCCCAGGGATCGAAGGTCCAGCGATTCCTTAAAAGCTGTAATCTCCCTCCTACTGGAAGTATCTACTTCTGCTGTTGTGGACCTGAGGCCTTGCCTCCTTGACCCCGTCCTCCCCTGGATCCCCTTCCTCTTGAAGGGCATCTAGAAGAACATCTGGCTGTTCCTCTGGCTCTCGAACGAAAGGAAGAAGTCTGCCTTTCGGAGGCTGGGTTAAGAACTGGCGACTGTCGTCTTTTGTTGAGGTACCAGCTGGTACGTGGTTGGAGGTTGTGCCACTGTCTGAGGCAACGCGGTCACAGGAAGTTGTTGTTGATGTTGCTGTCGGTAGGGTTTAGCCGGCCGAGAGGATGGCCTAGGCCTTTTGTCTACTATCTCTTTAACAACTTCATTGGGAAAGAGGTCTTTACCCCAAATACGAGAGGAGATCAGTTTCCTCGGTTCGTGCCTCACCGCAACCGAGGCGAACACGAACTCTCTACAGGCTCTCCTAGCTTTAATAAAGCTATAGAAATCCTTCGTAACTGTGGCCAGATAGGTTTTGGCTACAACCATGAACGTGTCCTGGTTCTTGGGGTCACTTGCCATCGTTTCTAGTGTCGTTTGCAACGACATCTATGCTGCAAGTCTTTTCTTTGTCTCTTGCTCTCTACGCAAGAGAACCTCCGACAGTTTTGGAAGCGCCTCACCGAACTGGCGTTCCGCAATTTCAGCTTCCAGTTTCCTGACTGAGAAGGAAAGGTGTACGTCCTTCCAGTCTTCTTGGTCCAAGGGCAAGGTCAGAGATAACGGCTTGCACTCCTCCAAGGAGGGGCATGGTTTCCCTGCCTCCACAGCTTTTAAGGCAGCCTTATATCCCTTTTCCAAGAAGGGAAAGGCTCTGGTAGGAAAGGCCACAAAAGAGGGAAGCTTCTTACTCAAGGCGGGCACTTTTGAGTTAGTGAAGCCCCTCTCTTTCATCGAGCTCATTAGTAACGTCTGAGCTTTACTATGGTAAAAAACTATGACCTCCGGCTCCGTCTCCTCTTTTAAGGCTGGCTCCTTCCTAAGACGGGCATAGCAGGTCCGGATAAAAATCTTTGTTGGGCCAAAATTCCACTGCTTCAAGGGGAAATACTCCCAACTTTTCTGAGATCACGATCTCCCCGGTTGTCATTGGCATGTGTTCGGCATACCTCCAAGGATTTGTATCCGAGCACAAGGGAAGATCCTTCACGCTGAGCCGCTTCTGGGGCCCACGTGATGCGGCAAGTCTACATAAATCCAGTTTCATTGCAGCTTCCTTCTCATCATTCTTCCTTTGAATTTGTTGGATCATCTCAACAATGGAAGAAAGAGTCCTTCCCAGTTCATCTGGGATAGCAGACGATGTAGAAGGAACAGGTTCTGGGTCCGGAACCGACGTAACCGACGTAACCGACACTTCGTCGATTTCTTGCTCTTCTACTTGAGGAGTCTGAAACAGCTCCTCCTCCGGACCTTCTACTAGAAGGTCCTTCTCAGTAGAATCCGACACCTCCAACATCCTATGTTTAGCCCGAAGGGCATGGTTCTGAAGGCGTAAAGTTATCAATGTAACTTGAAGCCTAGGTAGGGGGAGAGGTGACGATTAATTGGAACGTGCCAATAAGCGTCAAACAAGTCTATAGACACAGCATATGCCCAGAATGACTCTGAGTTTTTCTGAGTCCTCCTTTGGAACACAAAACAGCCTTCCTTAGAATTTGATGGACTTGAATTTTCGGATTACTCTTTTGACTAAGAGCTCTCGGACATATTTTTCCTGAGCGGGGGTTGAGTGTTGGAAGAATTGAGGAAATTGAGGTGGAGGACTGCTTCAGCTCCAACCTAGTCCATTCTTATTTAGGCTGTGGGCCCAGGGATCGAAGGTCCAGCGATTCCTTAAAAGCTGTAATCTCCCTCCTACTGGAAGTATCTACTTCTGCTGTTGTGGACCTGAGGCCTTGCCTCCTTGACCCCGTCCTCCCCTGGATCCCCTTCCTCTTGAAGGGCATCTAGAAGAACATCTGGCTGTTCCTCTGGCTCTCGAACGAAAGGAAGAAGTCTGCCTTTCGGAGGCTGGGTTAAGAACTGGCGACTGTCGTCTTTTGTTGAGGTACCAGCTGGTACGTGGTTGGAGGTTGTGCCACTGTCTGAGGCAACGCGGTCACAGGAAGTTGTTGTTGATGTTGCTGTCGGTAGGGTTTAGCCGGCCGAGAGGATGGCCTAGGCCTTTTGTCTACTATCTCTTTAACAACTTCATTGGGAAAGAGGTCTTTACCCCAAATACGAGAGGAGATCAGTTTCCTCGGTTCGTGCCTCACCGCAACCGAGGCGAACACGAACTCTCTACAGGCTCTCCTAGCTTTAATAAAGCTATAGAAATCCTTCGTAACTGTGGCCAGATAGGTTTTGGCTACAACCATGAACGTGTCCTGGTTCTTGGGGTCACTTGCCATCGTTTCTAGTGTCGTTTGCAACGACATCTATGCTGCAAGTCTTTTCTTTGTCTCTTGCTCTCTACGCAAGAGAACCTCCGACAGTTTTGGAAGCGCCTCACCGAACTGGCGTTCCGCAATTTCAGCTTCCAGTTTCCTGACTGAGAAGGAAAGGTGTACGTCCTTCCAGTCTTCTTGGTCCAAGGGCAAGGTCAGAGATAACGGCTTGCACTCCTCCAAGGAGGGGCATGGTTTCCCTGCCTCCACAGCTTTTAAGGCAGCCTTATATCCCTTTTCCAAGAAGGGAAAGGCTCTGGTAGGAAAGGCCACAAAAGAGGGAAGCTTCTTACTCAAGGCGGGCACTTTTGAGTTAGTGAAGCCCCTCTCTTTCATCGAGCTCATTAGTAACGTCTGAGCTTTACTATGGTAAAAAACTATGACCTCCGGCTCCGTCTCCTCTTTTAAGGCTGGCTCCTTCCTAAGACGGGCATAGCAGGTCCGGATAAAAATCTTTGTTGGGCCAAAATTCCACTGCTTCAAGGGGAAATACTCCCAACTTTTCTGAGATCACGATCTCCCCGGTTGTCATTGGCATGTGTTCGGCATACCTCCAAGGATTTGTATCCGAGCACAAGGGAAGATCCTTCACGCTGAGCCGCTTCTGGGGCCCACGTGATGCGGCAAGTCTACATAAATCCAGTTTCATTGCAGCTTCCTTCTCATCATTCTTCCTTTGAATTTGTTGGATCATCTCAACAATGGAAGAAAGAGTCCTTCCCAGTTCATCTGGGATAGCAGACGATGTAGAAGGAACAGGTTCTGGGTCCGGAACCGACGTAACCGACGTAACCGACACTTCGTCGATTTCTTGCTCTTCTACTTGAGGAGTCTGAAACAGCTCCTCCTCCGGACCTTCTACTAGAAGGTCCTTCTCAGTAGAATCCGACACCTCCAACATCCTATGTTTAGCCCGAAGGGCATGGTTCTGAAGGCGTAAAGTTATCAATGTAACTTGAAGCCTAGGTAGGGGGAGAGGTGACGATTAATTGGAACGTGCCAATAAGCGTCAAACAAGTCTATAGACACAGCATATGCCCAGAATGACTCTGAGTTTTTCTGAGTCCTCCTTTGGAACACAAAACAGCCTTCCTTAGAATTTGATGGACTTGAATTTTCGGATTACTCTTTTGACTAAGAGCTCTCGGACATATTTTTCCTGAGCGGGGGTTGAGTGTTGGAAGAATTGAGGAAATTGAGGTGGAGGACTGCTTCAGCTCCAACCTAGTCCATTCTTATTTAGGCTGTGGGCCCAGGGATCGAAGGTCCAGCGATTCCTTAAAAGCTGTAATCTCCCTCCTACTGGAAGTATCTACTTCTGCTGTTGTGGACCTGAGGCCTTGCCTCCTTGACCCCGTCCTCCCCTGGATCCCCTTCCTCTTGAAGGGCATCTAGAAGAACATCTGGCTGTTCCTCTGGCTCTCGAACGAAAGGAAGAAGTCTGCCTTTCGGAGGCTGGGTTAAGAACTGGCGACTGTCGTCTTTTGTTGAGGTACCAGCTGGTACGTGGTTGGAGGTTGTGCCACTGTCTGAGGCAACGCGGTCACAGGAAGTTGTTGTTGATGTTGCTGTCGGTAGGGTTTAGCCGGCCGAGAGGATGGCCTAGGCCTTTTGTCTACTATCTCTTTAACAACTTCATTGGGAAAGAGGTCTTTACCCCAAATACGAGAGGAGATCAGTTTCCTCGGTTCGTGCCTCACCGCAACCGAGGCGAACACGAACTCTCTACAGGCTCTCCTAGCTTTAATAAAGCTATAGAAATCCTTCGTAACTGTGGCCAGATAGGTTTTGGCTACAACCATGAACGTGTCCTGGTTCTTGGGGTCACTTGCCATCGTTTCTAGTGTCGTTTGCAACGACATCTATGCTGCAAGTCTTTTCTTTGTCTCTTGCTCTCTACGCAAGAGAACCTCCGACAGTTTTGGAAGCGCCTCACCGAACTGGCGTTCCGCAATTTCAGCTTCCAGTTTCCTGACTGAGAAGGAAAGGTGTACGTCCTTCCAGTCTTCTTGGTCCAAGGGCAAGGTCAGAGATAACGGCTTGCACTCCTCCAAGGAGGGGCATGGTTTCCCTGCCTCCACAGCTTTTAAGGCAGCCTTATATCCCTTTTCCAAGAAGGGAAAGGCTCTGGTAGGAAAGGCCACAAAAGAGGGAAGCTTCTTACTCAAGGCGGGCACTTTTGAGTTAGTGAAGCCCCTCTCTTTCATCGAGCTCATTAGTAACGTCTGAGCTTTACTATGGTAAAAAACTATGACCTCCGGCTCCGTCTCCTCTTTTAAGGCTGGCTCCTTCCTAAGACGGGCATAGCAGGTCCGGATAAAAATCTTTGTTGGGCCAAAATTCCACTGCTTCAAGGGGAAATACTCCCAACTTTTCTGAGATCACGATCTCCCCGGTTGTCATTGGCATGTGTTCGGCATACCTCCAAGGATTTGTATCCGAGCACAAGGGAAGATCCTTCACGCTGAGCCGCTTCTGGGGCCCACGTGATGCGGCAAGTCTACATAAATCCAGTTTCATTGCAGCTTCCTTCTCATCATTCTTCCTTTGAATTTGTTGGATCATCTCAACAATGGAAGAAAGAGTCCTTCCCAGTTCATCTGGGATAGCAGACGATGTAGAAGGAACAGGTTCTGGGTCCGGAACCGACGTAACCGACGTAACCGACACTTCGTCGATTTCTTGCTCTTCTACTTGAGGAGTCTGAAACAGCTCCTCCTCCGGACCTTCTACTAGAAGGTCCTTCTCAGTAGAATCCGACACCTCCAACATCCTATGTTTAGCCCGAAGGGCATGGTTCTGAAGGCGTAAAGTTATCAATGTAACTTGAAGCCTAGGTAGGGGGAGAGGTGACGATTAATTGGAACGTGCCAATAAGCGTCAAACAAGTCTATAGACACAGCATATGCCCAGAATGACTCTGAGTTTTTCTGAGTCCTCCTTTGGAACACAAAACAGCCTTCCTTAGAATTTGATGGACTTGAATTTTCGGATTACTCTTTTGACTAAGAGCTCTCGGACATATTTTTCCTGAGCGGGGGTTGAGTGTTGGAAGAATTGAGGAAATTGAGGTGGAGGACTGCTTCAGCTCCAACCTAGTCCATTCTTATTTAGGCTGTGGGCCCAGGGATCGAAGGTCCAGCGATTCCTTAAAAGCTGTAATCTCCCTCCTACTGGAAGTATCTACTTCTGCTGTTGTGGACCTGAGGCCTTGCCTCCTTGACCCCGTCCTCCCCTGGATCCCCTTCCTCTTGAAGGGCATCTAGAAGAACATCTGGCTGTTCCTCTGGCTCTCGAACGAAAGGAAGAAGTCTGCCTTTCGGAGGCTGGGTTAAGAACTGGCGACTGTCGTCTTTTGTTGAGGTACCAGCTGGTACGTGGTTGGAGGTTGTGCCACTGTCTGAGGCAACGCGGTCACAGGAAGTTGTTGTTGATGTTGCTGTCGGTAGGGTTTAGCCGGCCGAGAGGATGGCCTAGGCCTTTTGTCTACTATCTCTTTAACAACTTCATTGGGAAAGAGGTCTTTACCCCAAATACGAGAGGAGATCAGTTTCCTCGGTTCGTGCCTCACCGCAACCGAGGCGAACACGAACTCTCTACAGGCTCTCCTAGCTTTAATAAAGCTATAGAAATCCTTCGTAACTGTGGCCAGATAGGTTTTGGCTACAACCATGAACGTGTCCTGGTTCTTGGGGTCACTTGCCATCGTTTCTAGTGTCGTTTGCAACGACATCTATGCTGCAAGTCTTTTCTTTGTCTCTTGCTCTCTACGCAAGAGAACCTCCGACAGTTTTGGAAGCGCCTCACCGAACTGGCGTTCCGCAATTTCAGCTTCCAGTTTCCTGACTGAGAAGGAAAGGTGTACGTCCTTCCAGTCTTCTTGGTCCAAGGGCAAGGTCAGAGATAACGGCTTGCACTCCTCCAAGGAGGGGCATGGTTTCCCTGCCTCCACAGCTTTTAAGGCAGCCTTATATCCCTTTTCCAAGAAGGGAAAGGCTCTGGTAGGAAAGGCCACAAAAGAGGGAAGCTTCTTACTCAAGGCGGGCACTTTTGAGTTAGTGAAGCCCCTCTCTTTCATCGAGCTCATTAGTAACGTCTGAGCTTTACTATGGTAAAAAACTATGACCTCCGGCTCCGTCTCCTCTTTTAAGGCTGGCTCCTTCCTAAGACGGGCATAGCAGGTCCGGATAAAAATCTTTGTTGGGCCAAAATTCCACTGCTTCAAGGGGAAATACTCCCAACTTTTCTGAGATCACGATCTCCCCGGTTGTCATTGGCATGTGTTCGGCATACCTCCAAGGATTTGTATCCGAGCACAAGGGAAGATCCTTCACGCTGAGCCGCTTCTGGGGCCCACGTGATGCGGCAAGTCTACATAAATCCAGTTTCATTGCAGCTTCCTTCTCATCATTCTTCCTTTGAATTTGTTGGATCATCTCAACAATGGAAGAAAGAGTCCTTCCCAGTTCATCTGGGATAGCAGACGATGTAGAAGGAACAGGTTCTGGGTCCGGAACCGACGTAACCGACGTAACCGACACTTCGTCGATTTCTTGCTCTATTACTTGAGGAGTCTGAAACAGCTCCTCCTCCGGACCTTCTACTAGAAGGTCCTTCTCAGTAGAATCCGACACCTCCAACATCCTATCTTCCAATTGGATGTCTTGAAGGGCGGCTGAGACTTCAGAATCTACCGGATTCAGGGTAATTGGTATCTCCACCTGAGGCTGGGGGATGATTGCATCAGCCGATGCTTTAGGGAAAAGGTAGGCCCTCATCTTCTCATTTGGAAGGTAGGGACCTGAGGTGTTTTTCTGAAAACCCCTCACCCAGGATCGTAACGTTTCCTTGGCAGCATCCCTTGACTCCGTTGACTTAGGGTCGTCAAAAGCCTCGGTAATCAGGTTAGAACAAACTTTACAAACCTGAGGATCCCAATAGCGGAGAACACCTCTGGAGGCTGCGCATGCTGCGTGCCTCCTGCAATATTGATGTCCACAGAAGTTCTTACTGCGGACATTATAGAACACACTCCCGCACTTCGGATGGTCCTCCTGTAAAGAGAGGAAAAATCCATGAGTATCAAGTGAAGGCTTTTCACTTATATTGAAACATTTAGCTTATATAGAAAAGCTATAAAAGAAAGAAGGAAAGACACATACTTGTATTTTCTGTTCAGTCAATTGCTGTAACCTCCCAAAATATTAAAACTAAGGTTAATTCTATACTAGAATACCTTATGTAATTTCCTGAACGGAAATTTAATGTGTAGTTTTAATATACGGGATTGAAAGTATACAGAAAGAACTCACTTTCTATATAAAGTACGGTCTCAACAAAAGGCTGTACAAGATAACATTAAGTATGATGAAGAACTTTAGTGTTATCACAAACTCTGTACAGCAGTTTCTACTAATGCAGTGTGTACTAGTTACGAATATAGCAACTACTGTACATCGCATGTTATTGTGCCGGCCGACAACTACCCCTTTATAGATCAAAGATATACTATCTTCAACTAATAGGCGGCAGCCCACTGATTCACGACTGTGTGCCGGCCGGCAATCATTGCCAGCCGACGGCTGAAAACACTAAAACCCAGCTGCCGGCTGCTATCGTAGTAACCAGCAGATTCGGGCTGTGTTTCCCCTGCCGGCAGGCAAAGGTAATAAAACCCATGCCCGCCGACAGTAGCCAAGAACCAGAGAACCTCCACCTGCCCGGGTGTCGGTTGTTAAGCTGGCAGCCGGGTTAGGGGTGCAACACAATAGTCAGAGAAACAGTATGGATGTAAGGTTATAAGGCGGCATTGCCATACGACCTTCCATCCAGAAAGAGTGAACTTATTGAAGGGGAGAATGCAACATTCAGGCTTCCAAAGAATCCATAGTTTGCCGGGCTCTACCGACGGACATGGAAGGGAGACCAAGGGAGGTCTGGGGTTCACTCTGCATATAATAAAGGGTCTCTGCCGGCCGACACGTAGTGCCAGCCGGCAGAGAGCTGAGCCTGTCCTCCATCCTAACCTATACTAGGTACGGAAGTAGGACTGCGGTTAAAAGAAAATAAAAGAAAGAGAGGTGGGGAAGGGATAAGGGTCCTATAGACTTCGTTCTAGCAGGAGACACACTCAGCCGTTAGGGAAGCTCATCCTAACCAAGAGTTGTCTATTAGGGAGGAAGACTGGCAATACTTGCTTACCTCCTCCCAACCAGAACAAAGTTAGGTGAAGTTAT